>NC_084614.1:17228489-17283489 GCF_033978795.1 Nerophis ophidion | reverse complement strand
GGGCGAGAACCATGGACTCGGACTTGGAGGTGCTTATTCTCATCCCATCCCAATATGGCTGCTGGCATATCAATAATATATTGCGTAATTTTTGGTTGTATTTTATAAATAATCATATCCATCTTCTTCCGCTTATCCGAGGTCGGGTCGCGGGGGCAGCAACCTAAGCAGGGAAGCCCAGACTTTCCTCTCCCCAGCCACTTAGTCTAACTCCTCCCAAGGCGTTCCCAGGCCAGCCGGGAGACATAGTCTTCCCAACGTGTCCTGGGTCTTCCCCGTGGCCTCCTACCGGTCGGACGTGCCCGAAAGACCTCCCTTAATGAAGTAAATAGACAGATAGATAAATAGTACTATATCGATTCTGTTGCGTCTTCCTCCCAGGGAATTTAAGTTACTGGTCAATCCCAAGTTCTTTTGCTGACATAATTGCTGAGTAATAAGGACCATCAAGACAGAATTGGAATATTTTCAAGTTTTACTAAAGCTTTAGGAGGTCAACTTAACCGATACATTCATATCGGCTTCTCTAGTTCAGTGGTCCCCAACCTTTTTGTAGCTGCGGACCGGTCAACGCCTGATAATTTGTTCCGTGGCCCAGCGGGGATGGGATTCTTTTTTTTCTTCTTTTTTTTGGTCATGAAAAAGGGAGGTTTTTTGGGTTGGTGTACTAATTGTAAGTGTATCTTGTGTTTTGTATGTTGATTTAATAACAAATAAATGAATTAATAAATAATTTTTTATTTATATAACATTCTTCTGCAGCCCGGTGGTTGGGAACCACTGCTGTAGTTGATCTGGCATTCAAAGGGAAAAACACACACTTTTCTCACAAAGGAAAGCCCTCCCATCCTCCTCTCAACATCATAAGGCATACTTGCCAACCTTGAGACCTCCGATTTCGGGAGGTGGGAGGTGAGAGGTGGGGGGCGTGGTCGGGGGTGCGGCGGAGGCGTGGTTGGGGCGGGGGACGTGGTTAAGAGGGGTGGCGTATAATTCACCAACTCGAGTATTTCATATATATTTCATATGTATATATATGTATGTATATATATATATATATATATATATATATATATATATATATATGTGTGTGTGTGCGTGTATGAAGTACTTGACTTTACGTGAATTCTAGCGATATATATTTATTTTATTATATATATAAATAAAAGAAATAGTTGAATTTCCGACGGCACCTATCAAATAAAAACACAGTTGTTCTACTAACTGTACTGTGCTTGCTGGTTACTAAAAAACAACAACACTTACCTTTCACTACTTGAGTAACCTTTGCTCTGCCATTTGCGTATTGGCGAGCGATCTCCTAATCCAGGAACATCCTTCTCGGATTTGTTGAAGACATCCGCAAATGTGAATGGGATGTTGCTTCCAGCTATCAGCATAGCCATCTTTGTCTCAGCATAAGATACACCATCGGGTCTCCATTTTGCAAGATGGGCCATAAGACTGGGTTGTGAACGATGCTGCGCTGCGGACAGTTTGTGCTTCGCTTACTGACCGTTCATGGCTGAGTATATCCGTTTGGCCGCCGTGTTTAACGGAGAAGTCTGGTCTACAAAATTTACAGGCAACATACCCCTTTCCCTTCGAAGTCTCCTGGATAAACTGAAATTATTGTTTCCAATTGTTTTGGAACTTGCAAGCGTATTTCTTCATTTTGCTCGTCGGCGGTGTAATATACTGGGTTGGAGTCAATAACCAGGCGACGTGATGAAGTTACGCTTCAGAACAGACTCCCTAATGCATGTTCCTTGACTGCACTTAAATGTAGAATATATTTACATTCTATTCTATGTACAGTAGATGGCAGTATTGTCCTGTTTAAGGGGGTCACAACATTGAGTCAGGTCTGGAGCTGGAGGGGGCGAGGCCTCCATCTCCGCTCGAATTTCGGGATATTTTCGGGAGAAAATTTGTCCCGGGAGGTTTTCGGGAGAGGCGCTGAATTACGGGTGTCTCCCGGAAAATCCGGGAGGGTTTGCAAGTACGTGGTTTGTTGTCTTCACATTCCGATGGTTTACGACACTAACCTGGTATCTGAAGACAAAGAGAAACTGGTAGAATACATAAATGGAAAGTACTAGCTACTCTAAACATGGCTATGTAAAAAGGAAGAACTCTTAAACATATCAGCATCATTCAATAATTCCTTCAGGAGAGTTGCTTCAGGAAAATAAAAAAACTTTTTTTTTCATAATGAAGTAAATGTGGAGTCTTTGTAACTTCTTCTGCCTTTTTTTAAATACGTATCGCACCTCAAGGACGCATGTCATAAATGTTCAAATAAAATTCACTTTTAAGAGTGCTTGAATCACACAAAGAACGTCTTAGTAGGGCTGGGCGATACGGCCTTTTTTTAATATCTTGATATTTTTAGGCCATGTCACGATACACGATATATATCTCCATATTTTGCCTGAGCCTTGAATGAACACTTGATGCATATAATCACAGAAGTAAGATGATTTTATGTGTCTACTTTAAAATATTCTTGTTCATACTGCATTAATATATGCTCATTTTAAACTTTCATGCAGAAAGGGAAATCACAACTAAGTCAATTGACCAAAACTGTATTTATTAAACAGTTATTAAGCAGTGGCACAAACATTCATGTGATTTCCAAACAAAGTGCAATATTGTCAGACATTTTAAAACAAGCTATGAGTGCACTTTTGTGCATGATGTCACTAAGATGACTTATCAAAACTACACTAAATTAAAGTGCACTTTTTGTACAAAACGCCACTACAATAGTTAAAAAGAAATAAAGTGCACTTTTGTGCATGATGTCACACAAGATATTTCAATAAGTGTGAAATAAAAATTAGCTGCATAATAGGAAATCAAATATTCGCTATGTGGTAGGTTCCTGCGGACTTTATCTCCTTCTGTTGTTGACTATTTTTTTCATACGGTGTTGATGCTTCGGCATTTTGTTGGTGTGGCACTGTACGGAGATGCTGACATGCAGAGTTTCAAGCACTCTTCATTCTCTAGCGGGTGACTTTTCAAATGATGCTACAAATTAGCAGTGGTGCTACTTTTTGCCGGATAAATGTTGAACATATTCTCGCTTGAAGCCAAACCACCGCCAGACGATGGAACCCCTGCTGTTTTTCTTGGGAATTAATCAATCAATCAATCAATCAATGTTTATTTATATAGCCCCAAATCACAAATGTCTCAAAGGACTGCACAAATCATTACGACTACAACATCCTCGGAAGAACCCACAAAAGGGCAAGGAAAACTCACACCCAGTGGGCAGGGAGAATTCACATTCAGTGGGACGCCAGCGACAATGCTGACTATGAGAAACCTTGGAGAGGACCTCAGATGTGGGCAACCCCCCCCCTCTAGGGGACCGAAAGCAATGGATGTCGAGCGGGTCTAACATGATACTGTGAAAGTTCAATCCATAGTGGCTCCAAGACAGCAGTGAGAGTCCCGTCCACAGGAAACCATCTCAAGCGGATCAGCAGCGTAGAGATGTCCCCAACCGATACAGGCGAGCGGTCCATCCTGGGTACCGACGAGCGGTCCATCCTGGGTCTCGACTCTGGACAGTCAGTACTTCATCCATGGTCATCGGACCGGACCCCCTCCACAAGGGAGGGGGGGACATAGGAGAAAGAAAAGAAGCGGCAGATCAACTGGTCTAAAAAGGAGGTCTATTTAAAGGCTAGAGTATACAGATGAGTTTTAAGATGAGACTTAAATGCTTCTACTGAGGTAGCATCTCGAACTGTTACCGGGAGGGCATTCCAGAGTACTGGAGCCCGAACGGAAAACGCTCTATAGCCCGCAGACTTTTTTTGAGCTCTAGGAATCACTAATAAGCCGGAGTCTTTTGAACGCAGATTTCTTGCCGGGACATACGGTACAATACAATCGGCAAGATAGGCTGGAGCTAGACCGTGTAGTATTTTATACGTAAGTAGTAAAACCTTAAAGTCACATCTTAAGTGCACAGGAAGCCAGTGCAGGTGAGCCAGTACAGGCGTAATATGATCAAACTTTCTTGTTCTTGTCAAAAGTCTAGCAGCCGCATTTTGTACCAACTGTAATCTTTTAATGCTAGACATTGGGAGACCCGAAAATAATACGTTACAGTAATCGAGACGAGACGTAACAAACGCATGAATAATGATCTCGGCGTCTTTAGTGGACAAAATGGAGCGAATTTTAGCGATATTACGGAGATGAAAGAAGGCCGTTTTAGTAACGCTTTTAATGTGTGACTCAAAGGAGAGAGTTGGGTCGAAGATAATACCCAGATTTTTTACAGAGTCACCTTGTTTTATTATTTGGTTGTCAAATGTTAAAGTTGTATTATTAAATAGAGGTCGGTGTCTAGCAGGACCGATAATCAGCATTTCCGTTTTTTTGGCATTAAGTTGCAAAAAGTTAGCGGACATCCATTGTTTAATTTCATTAAGACACGCTTCCAACTGACTACAGTCCGGCGTGTTGGTCAGCTTTAGGGGCATGTAAAGTTGGGTGTCATCAGCATAACAGTGAAAGCTAATACCGTATTTGCGTATGACGTCACCTAGCGGCAGCATGTAGATGCTGAAGAGTACAGGGCCAAGGACCGAACCCTGGGGAACTCCACACGTTACCTTAACATAGTCCGAGGTCACACTGTTATAGGAGACGCACTGCATCCTATCAGTAAGATAAGAGTTAAACCATGACAGGGCTGAGTCTGAAATACCAATTCGTATTTTGATACGCTCTAATAAAATATTATGATCGACGGTATCGAAAGCAGCGCTAAGATCGAGGAGCAGCAACATAGATGACGCATCAGAGTCCATCGTTAGCAATAGATCATTAGTCAGTTTTGCGAGGGCTGTCTCAGTCGAGTGATTTGCCCTGAAACCGGATTGAAAGGTTTCACATAGATTGTTAAACGCTAAGTGCTCATTTAGCTGCTCTGCAACAATTTTTTCGAGGATTTTCGAAATAAAGGGAAGGTGAGACACCGGTCGGTAGTTTACCATGAGGTCTGGATCGAGGTTAGGTCTTTTAAGGAGAGGATGAATAACCGCTTTTTTGAATGCAACGGGAACAGTGCCCGAGGAAAGTGATAAGTTTATAATATTTAGCACTGATGGACCTAATAATACAAAAAGCTCCTTGATAAGTTTCCCAGGAAGTGGGTCAAGTAAACATGTTGTTTGTTTTATTCCATTTACACGTTGTAGTGAAGTGAAGTGAAGTGAATTGTATTTATATAGCGCTTTTCTCTAGTGACTCAAAGCGCTTTACATAGTGAAACCCAATATCTAAGTTACATTTAAACCAGTGTGGGTGGCACTGGGAGCAGGTGGTTAAAGTGTCTTGCCCAAGGACACAACGGCAGTGACTAGGATGGCGGAAGCGGGAATCGAACCTGCAACCCTTTAAGTTGCTGGCACGGCCACTCTACCAACCGAGCTATTCCGCCCCGTAACAATCCTTCTAATGTTATTTCATCAAAACGAGAGAAACTATTTTGGATATTTGCAGTATCCGCCGTATATACAATCGTATCTGTGTTACTATAACCCCGTTGTAGCTGGGACGCATTGTCTTTAATCTCCTTTCTAATAAGTTCAATTTTCTTATTAAAGAACTTCATAAAGTCATCTGCCGAATGGGTGGAGCTACTGGAAGGAGTCCCTTGTTGGGTTAGCGATGCTACTGTACTAAACAAAAATTTTGGATCGTTTTTATTAATGCGGATGAGATTTGAGTAATAATTAGTTTTAGCTAAGGTAAGCATGCGTTTATAAGTTATTAAACTATCACTCCATGCTTGATGGTGCACCTCAAGTTTAGTCGTGCGCCATTTGCGTTCCAGCTTTCTACATAATAATTTCTGAGCTCTAGTTTCTTCAGTAAACCATGGCGTACGCCTTTTTGGAGCCTTTTTTAACTTCAGCGGTTTTATACTATCAATGGTTTCGCGCAGGGCGTTGTTAAAGTTGTTAGTGAGGTTATCAATAGAGCCCACATACTTTGGGAACGGTGCCATTACCGAGGGCAGTAGGTCCGCAAGAGTCGTCGTTGTGGCAGCATTAATGTTGCGGCTGCTATAGCAGTTATTATTATTATTAGCTTGCCGAACATGAGTCTGAACTTCGAATTTTATAAGGTAATGATCGGACATTACTTTAGTATACGGGAGTATCATAACTTTGGAGACGGTGATACCTCTGACAAGCACTAGGTCTATCGTATTACCGCTGCGATGCGTCGGTTCATTTATTATTTGTGTAAGACCACAGCTATCAATTATAATCTGGAGCGCCACGCACGGTGGGTCCAATGGGGTATTCATATGGATATTAAAGTCCCCCATTATAATTATATTATCGGCGTGCGTCACTAGATCAGCAACAAACTCTGAGAATTCACTAATAAAGTCCGAATAGGTTCCTGGGGGGCGGTAGATAACGGCCAGGCACAGAGGCAGAGGTGTGGCAGACTTCATAGAAAGCACCTCAAACGATTTATATTTATTATTTAAGTTAGGACTAAAGTTAAAGTTTTCGTTGTATATTAGTGCGACACCCCCTCCCCTTTTGAGGTGACGGGCAATATGCGCATTCGTATAGTTAGGAGGGGATGCCTCATTTATCGCAAAAAAGTCGTCTGGTTTAAGCCAGGTTTAGCTAAGACCGATGACGTTAAGGTTGTTGTCTCTAATGACCTCATTGACTAATAACGTTTTGGGAGACAAAGATCTGATGTTTAGAAAGCCCATATTATAGGTAGTGGGCTATAATTCTTCCTTCATTTGTTACCAGATTCGCACCTTCTTTCTCTCGTATTACCATTAGTATCACCTTACCATGTCGTTACCTCTCTGCTCCGCAGGAGCGTGTGTATGTAAGAATGTATGTAAGAAGGTGCGCTTGTTTTACGTCTCTGTGAGAAGGAGAGACAACAAAGAGCTAGAAGAGCCTGTAGTGTGATGCGTGCAGCTAAAAGCAACTGTGTGAGAACGTATACTCGAATATCACGATATTCTTGTCTATTCATTGGGAACTCAGAGAACGGAACGTTCTTTTGATAATTTACATACAGTTTTTTTTGACATTGAGAAGCCGAATGTTCTTGTTCTATTGGCAGATCATTTTGCTTACTTCAAGTAAAATACCCCTAATTTTTATATACATTTTTTCTTGTTTTTGAACATTGCGTTTTTGCAGTGTATCATTATGTCAAGCTAATGGCACTAGCATTTACTTAATCTAAGAATACTTCTCAACATATTGAGCAAAAAGGTTTTTTTCTACCAACAAAAGTACACTTGTTATCAGTGAGAATATACTTATTTTAAGGTATATTTGTTGGCAAATTTAACTTGTTTTGGAAAGTCTTGACTGTCAGGTCCAAACATCGATGACATCTATTAAACAAGACAAGAAGCAAGGAAATCAACAGAGACAGAATTCAATTTTGCTCAATTTGAGGAGAGACGTGGTGACTGTACTCTCTGTACAGTTTTCCACCACGCTCTGGCCAAATATTGTATGCCAACCTCTTTTTATTTGGACTTTCCCTGTTTACATAACACCAGCTGTTTCTAAAGGAATGTGGGGGGGGGGGGGGGGGGGTGTAAACAGCCAAACAGCTATTGTTTTCGGTCACATTAACACAAAAGAAAAAGGGTCTTGGGCTGGTCCTGGATTCAGCTTGGGCAGGATCTTGGATCACAATAGATAAAACCCCCCTCCCGTCTCCTCTCATCGTACACCAGGTAATTTTCCAAGTCTTTGGCTTGGTGCAACAAAGACAACCTCTTGTCTGTTCATTGGGAACTCAGAGAACGGAAAGTTTTTTGATAATTGACATACAATTTTTCTGACATTGACAAGCCAAATTTTCTTGTTCTATTGGCAGATAATTTTGCTTAGTGCAAGTAAAATACCCCTCATTTTTTTATTTTTTTCTATTCTTGTTTTTGAACACTTACTTTTTGCAGTGTATCATTATGTCAAGAAATTGGCTGGAGCATCTACTTAATTTGAGAATATTTCTCAACATCGTGAGCAAAAAGGTCTCTTTTTTTTCTACCAAGAAAAGTGCACTTGTTAATGTCATGTCTTCTTTAGTTACAGTATGTTCTGTTTTGTTTAAGACTCCATTGTTTCCTGTTATTGCACTTCCTTGTTTGCTTTGTTTCCATGTCAACCCATTAGTTTTCACCTTGTCACCATGTCACGGCACCTGTTTTCACTAATCACCACAGTATTATTTAAGCCACAGTTGCCAGGTAGTCAGCCTGGCGACATCACCCTCGATCACCTTCTACGCACCTCGTAATCCATGCCAATGATCCACGTCCCGTTCTTTTCCGTTCCAAGTAAGTTTTCTCGTTATTTATGCCATAGTGCAAGTTTTTATTTTCACAGCCAAGTTTTTGTACCTCCTTGTGAGCGCCTTTCGTTTGTTCCTTTTTTGAGTGTTAAAATTAAACAATGTTCGTACCTTCGACCGTTCTCCGACCCAGTCGTTTTGCACTTCATGTAAACAAACCCCACCAAAGTCCTAGTTATGACAGTTAATAGTGAGAATATACTTATTTTAAGGTATTTTTGTTTGCTATTTTTACTTGTTTTGGAAAGTCTTGACCAGCCGAATGTTCTTGTTCTATTGGCAGATAATTTTGCTTAGTTCAAGTAAAATACCCCTCATTTTTGTATTTTTTTTTTCTTGTTTTTGAACGCTGACTTTTAGCAGCGTATCATTATGTCAAGATAATGGTACTAGCATTTACTTAATTTTAGAATATTTCTCAACATATTGAGCAAAAAGGTCTCTTTTTCTTCTACCAAGAAAAGTTTTCTCAACGTATTGAGCAAAAAGGTCTCTTTTTTCTTCTACCAAGAAAAGTGCACTTGTTAGAAGTGAGAATATACTTATTTTAAGGTGTTGTTGTGAGCTAATTTTACTTGTTTTGGAAAGTCTTGACTGTCTGTTTCAAACATCGATGACATCTATTAAACAAGACGAGAAGCAAGAAAATGAACAGAGACAGAATTACATTTTGCTCAATTTGAGGAGAGACGTGGCGACTGTACTCTCTGGTCAGTCTTCGGGGTTCATTGAGGTCAGCTAATTTTGACGAGCTGAATTTTGTTCTATCGGCAGATAATTTTGCTAAGTTCAAATAAAATACCCCTTATTTTTTGTATTGTTTTTTCCTTCTTTTTGAACACTCACTTTTTGCAGTGTATACATGATGTCAATATATTGGCACAAGCATGTACTTAATTTAAGAATATTTTTCAACATATTGAGCAAAAAGGTCTCTTCTTTTTCTACCAAGAAAAGTGCACTTGTTATTAGTGAGAATATACTTATTTTAAGGTATTTTTGTTCACTAATTTTACGTGTTTTGAAAAGTCTTGATTGTCAGGTTCAAACATCGATGACATCTATTAAACAAGATGAGAAGCAAGGAAATCAACAGAGACAGAATTAAATGTTGCTCAATTTGAGGAGAGACGTGGTGACTGTACTCTCTGTACAGTCTTCGGGGTTCTTTGAGGTTAGCTAATTTTGACGAGCTGAATTTTGTTCTATCGGCAGATAATTTTGCTAAGTTCAAATAAAATACCCCTTATTTTTTGTATTGTTTTTTCCTTCTTTTTGAACACTCACTTTTTGCAGTGTATACATGATGTCAATATATTGGCACAAGCATGTACTTAATTTAAGAATATTTTTCAACATATTGAGCAAAAAGGTCTCTTCTTTTTCTACCAAGAAAAGTGCACTTGTTATTAGTGAGAATATACTTATTTTAAGGTATTTTTGTTCACTAATTTTACGTGTTTTGGAAAGTCTTGATTGTCAGGTTCAAACATCGATGACATCTATTAAACAAGATGAGAAGCAAGGAAATCAACAGAGACAGAATTAAATGTTGCTCAATTTGAGGAGAGACGTGGCGACTGTACTCTCTGTACAGTCTTCTGGGTTCATTGAGGTTAGCTAATTTTGACAAGCCGAATTTTCTTGTTCTATCGGCAGATAATTTTGCTAAGTTAAAATAAAACACCCTTCATTTTTTTGTATTTTTTTTCTTCTTGTTTTTGAACACTGACTTTTTGCAGTGAATCGTTATGTTAAGATAAAGGCATGAGCATTTACTTAATTTAAGAATATTTCTCAACATATTGAGCAAAAATGTCTTATTTTTTCTACCAAGGAAAGTGCACTTGTTAAAGAGAATATACTTTTTTTAAAGGTATTTTTGTTAGCTTATTTTACTGGTTTTGGAAAGCCTTGTCAAGCTGAATTTTCTTGTTCTATTGGCAGATAATTTTTCTTATATCAAGTAAAATACCCCTAATTTTTGTATTTTTTTTTCTTCTTGTTTTTGAACACTTACTTTTTGCAGTGTATCGTTATGTCAAGATAATGACACGAGCATTTACTTCGTTTAAGAATATTTTTCAACATATTGAGCAAAAAGGTCTCTTTTTTATCTACAAAGAAAAGTGCACTTGTTATTAGTGAGAATATACTTATTTGAAGGTATTTTTGTAAGCTAATTCTACTTGTTTTGGAAAGTCTTGACTGTCAGGTTCAAACATCGATGACATCTATTAAACAAGACAAAAAGCAAGGAAATAAACAGAGACAGAATTCAATTTTGCTCAATTTGAGGAGAGACGTGGCGACTGTACTCTCTGGACAGTCTTCGGGGTTCCTTGAGTTTAGCTCATTTTACTTGTTTTGTGACTTTGAGGTTTTACTACTTACGTATAAAACACTACACGGTCTAGCTCCATCCTATCTTGCCGATTGTATTTTACCATATGTCCCGGCAAGAAATCTGTTTTCAAAGGACACCGGCTTACTAGTGATTCCCAGAGCCCAAAAAAAGTCTGCGGGCTATAAAGCGTTTTCCATTCGGGCTCCAGTACTCTGGAATGCCCTCCCGGTAACAGTTCGAGATGTTACCTCAGTGAAAGCATTTAAGTCTCTTCTTAAAACTCATTTGTATACTCTAGCCTTTAAATATTCCCCCTTTTTAGACCAGTTGATCTGCCGTTTCTTTTCTTTTTCTCTTCTGACCCCCTCTCCCTTGTGGAGGGGATCCGGTCCGATGGCCATGGATGAATAACTGGCTGTCCGGAGTCGGGACCCAGGATGGACCGCTTGTCTGTGTATCGGTTGGGGACATCTCTGCGCTGCTGATCTGCCTCCGCTTGGGATGGTTTCCTGCTGGTTCCACTTTGGACGGGACTCTTGCTACTCTATTGGATCCACTTTGGACTGGACTGTCACGGTTGTGTTGGCTCCACTATGGATTGAACTTTCACATTATCATGTTAGACCCGCTCAACATCTATTGCTTTCGGTCTCCCCTAGGGGGGAGTTGCCCACATATGCGGTCCTCTCCAAGGTTTCTCATAGTCATCATGGTCGACGTCCCATAGGGGTGAGTTTTTCCTTGCCCTTATGTGAGCCCTCCCGAGGATGTCGTTGTGGTTTGTGCAGCCCTTTGAGGCACTTGTGGTTTAGGGCTATATAAATAAACATTGATTGATTGATTGACATCTATTAAGCAACACAAGAAGCAAGGAAATCAACAGAGACAGAATTCAATTTTGCTCAATTTGAGGAGAGACGTGGCGACTGTACTCTCTGGACAGTCTTCGGGGTTCATTGAGGTTAGCTAATTTTACTTGTTTTGGAAAGTCTTGACAAGCCGAATTTTCCTGTTCTATCGGCAGATAATTTTGCTTACTCCAAGTAAAATACCCCTATTTTTTTTTTCTTGTTTTTCAACTCTGACTTTTTGCAGTATAGTTTTGATTCTTCCAAAGCAAGTGGCATTCCACCTCCAGGGATGTTATACAATAATATATACTGTTTATTCCATTAAAAAAAAGAAAATTTTTACTACAGATAAGTCTCTAATCTTTGCCTGCCTGTCTAGACTTTGGGCACAGTTCTTTCAACCGTGCCTCTAAAGACCTTGGCGCGTGCACGGGAATAAAAAAGGTGGTTAAAACGTCCTTAGAAAAGGACGTTTTAGGTGGTGAGTGAAGACTCAGGGACGACTGAAGACTCATTTAAAGGCGACACACGTCAAGCACCTCGCAATGTGGGTCAAGCGTACGCGGCCATGTGGGTCAGGGCCGGGCCGCTCTAATTAGAACCCTGGACGCGTGTGAAGGCGACAGATGTGTTGCGTGCTCTCACCCTCGCACACTCCGGGTGCGAGCCTGAGCACTTGGCATGTTTGGGATTCGAGCTGGCACCTTTCCAGGCTCCGCCAAGGACGCGGGGACCAAGGTCTTCAAGTTTTGAGCGACGTGCGACGCATGCAGGAAAGTGTCCGGGACGCCAGACCGACCCTTTTTAAGGAGAGGGTTGACATTGGCGCCTTCGTCGCGCGTCTAACGCTCTAAAAGTAATTAGGATGGTTCCTCTAGAGGATTTGTTCTTGTTTTTCAGCTCCGTCCTTAAAGTGCATGTGCAAGGACGAAAAAAAGTATGCAAACTTTTTTTTTCTGTACTAATTTGCAACTGTTTGGCTCAGAGTCATGTAACTTGGTACTTGACGTATGCTAACTGTTAGCATGCTAACATCACAACGTTAGCATTCTAACAGTTATCGTACGTCAAGGGAAGTGAAGTGAAGTGAATTATATTTAAATAGCGCTTTTCTCTAGTGACTCAAAGCACTTTACAAAGTGACACCCAATATCTAAGTTACATTTAAACCAGTGTGAGTGGCACTGGGAGCAGGTGGGTAAAGTGTCTTGCCCAAGGACACAACAGCAGTGACTAGGATGGCAGAAGCGGGAATCGAACCTGCAACCCTCAGGTTGCTGGCACGGCCACTCTACCAACCGAGCTATACCGGTACCAAGTTATAAGACTGTGAGGTCTACAGAGGCGAAATTGGCTAAAAAGTTAGCATGCTAACATTATAACATTAGCGTTCTAACAGTTAGCATACGTCAAATAACAAGTTATATGACTGTGAGGTCTACAGAGACAAAAATGGCTAAAAAAAGTTAGCATGCTAACATTAGCGTTCTAACAGTTAGCATATGTCAAGTACCAAGTTATATGACTGTGAGGTCTACAGAGGCAAAAATGGCTAAAAAAAAAGTTAGCATGCTAACATTAGCATTCTAACAGTTAGCATACGTCAAGTACCAAGTTATATGACTGTGAGGTCTACAGAGGCAAAAATGGCTAAGAATTTAGCATGCTAACATCACAAAGTTAGCGTTCTAACAGTTAGCATTTGTCAAGTACCAAGTTATATGACCTTGAGGTCTACAGAGGCAAAATGGCTAAAAAAGTTATTATTCAATCAGACATTATTGTGAGGTTCTGTGTTAGTTTTCCAAAAAAATAAATATTCCCCTCAAGTCAGACTAATGGCCCAGGCCTGCCCTACATGGTCAAAAATAATTGAGAACTACAATACCCAGAATGCAAAGGTACAATTACTGATTGAAGGCACCTGGGTTCAGTCAGACTCAGTCACCACACAAGCTACTTTGAAGGAAGAGCGGCAAGATCCACCTGACAGGTTTCTCCGAACACACCAACGGTCGGTGAATATGCTTCATTTTTTAACAATCGATATACTTAACTTGTACCTGCGAGCTTTTTAAATGTTTTTACTAAACTATCCTAATTTGTTTGTTTCAACTGCTGGCTTCAAATTGAATTCCTGCATTGCTTGCATGCTGTGTTTGACCATTTCTAAGCAAAAGTTTAAAACTGAAGTTAAAATGTTAAATGCCTATCCATCCATTTCCTACCGCTTGTCCCTTTTGGGGTGGCTGGAGCCTATCTAAGTAGCATTCGGGGCGGAAGGCGGGGTACACCCTGGACAAGTCGCCACCTCATCGCAGGGCCAACACAGATAGACAACATTCACACACTGGGGACCATTTAATGTTGCCAATCGATCTAGCCGGAGTACCCGGAAGGAACCCGCGCAGTCACGGGGAGAACATGCAAACATCGAGCCCGGGATTGAACCCAGAACTACTCAGGACCTTCGTATTGTGAGGCAGACGCACTAACCCCTCTGTCACCAGTGTTAAATGGTTTAAGCTAAAAGATTTAAAGTCTTATGGTGTAATGTTTAAAGTTAAAACAATATGTAGAATTAAAAGCATTGGTAAAACCCATCCATCCATCTTCTTCCGCTTATCCGAGGTCGGGTCGCGGGGGCAGCAGCCTAAGCAGGGAAGCCCAGACTTTCCTCTCCCCGGCCACTTCGTCCAGCTCTTCCCGAGGCGTTCCCAGGCCATAGTCTTCCCAACGTGTCCTGGGTCTTCCTTGTGGTTTCCTACCGGTTGGACGTGCCCTCCCTAGGGAGGCGTTTGAGTACCATCCTAACCAGATGCCCGAACCACCTCATCTGGCTCCTCTCTATGTGGAGGAGCAGCGGCTTTACTTTGAGCTCCCCCCGGATGGCAGAGCTTCTCACCCTATCTTTAAGGGAGAGAGTCATAACCCAAAGTTCATGACCATAGGTGAGGATGGGAATGTAGATCGACTGGTAAATTGAGAGCTTTGCCTTCCGGCTCAGCTCCTTCTTCACCACAACGGATTGATTTGTAAAACTTTTTTTTTTTTAAATACTTGTGTAGTTAGATTAACATCTCTGTTTCTGTGGTTTAAAGCAGTGGTCCCCAACCACCGGGCTGCGGCCGGTAGCGAGCCGCAGAAATTTTTTTTATGAATTTTAATTTTTATTTTATTTTTATTTTTATTTTTTATTAAATCAACATAAAAAAACAATATACACTTGCAATTAGTGCACCGACCACAAAAACATCCCTTTTTCATGACAAAGAAAAAAAGGATAACCCCCACCCGGGCCGCGGGACAAATTATTAAGCGTTTACCGGTCCGCGGATACAAAGAAGTTGGGGACCACTGGTTTAAAGGTTTACAACCTGCTGATGATTATTTTGAAGTTAGACCCGCTCGACATCCATTGCTTCCGGTTTCCTTAGAGGGGGGGTTGCCCACATAAGTGGTCCTCTCCAAGGTTTCTCATAGTCATCATTGTCACCGACGTCCCACTGGGTGTGAGTTTTCCTTGCCCTAATGTGGGCTCTATCGAGGATGTTGTTGTGGTTTGTGTTGTGGTTCGTGCAGCCCTTTGAGACACTAGTGATTTAGGGCTATATAAGTAAACATTGATTGATTGATTGAAGATCAACTGCAATTAAAGGCCTACTAAAAGGAGATTTTCTTATTTAAACAGGGATAGCAGGTCCATTCTATGTGTCATACTTGATCATTTCGCGATATTGCCATATTTTTGCTGGAAGGATTTAGTAGAGAACATCCACGATAAAGTTCGCAACTTTTGGTCGCTAATAAAAAAGCCTTGCCTGTACCGGAAGTAGCAGACGATGTGCGCGGGAGGTCACGGGTTGTGGAGCTCCTCACATCTGAACATTGCTTATAATCATAGCCACCAGCAGCAAGAGCTATTCGGACCGAGAAAGCGAGAATTTCCCCATTAATTTGTGTGAGGATGAAAGATTCGTGGATGAGGAAAGTTAGAGTGAATCACAAAAACCAAAAAAAAAAGGCGGCGGCAGTGGGACCGTTTCAGATGTAATTAGACACATTTACTAGGATAATTCTGGAAGATCCCTCATCTGCTTATTGTTTTAATAGTGTTTTAGTGAGATTGTAAAGTCATACCTGAAAGTCGGATGGCTGCGGTGGACGCCAGTGTCTCTGAGAGAAGCCGATGAGCCAAAATCACAGCTGCCTTTTTGAGCTGCAGGAGGCGGTCGCATAATCCATTCAAGACTCCGGTAAGAGCCGACTTAATATCACAATTTTCCCATCCAAAAATGTGCTGGTTGACGTAGAGAAACATGTTCGCTTGACCGCTCTGTGTTAAAGTTTCACAACAAACAAACACCGGCTGTGTTTTGGTGCTAAAGGCAGCTGCAATCCACCAACAGCATTCTTCTTTGATGTCTCCATTATTAATTGAACAAATTGCAAAAGATTCAGCAACACAGATGTGCAATTTACTGTGTAATTATGCGATAAAAGGAGACAACTTTTTAGCTGGGCTAAAATGTACCCTCAAACTAATAACGTCACAAACACGCGTCAACATAAGCGTCATCATTCCGCGACGTTTTAAACAAGAAAGTCCGCGGGAAATTTTAAATCGCAATTTAGTAAACTAAACCGGCCGTATTGGCATGTGTTGCAATGTTAATATTTCATCATTGATATATAAACTATCAGACTGCATGGTCAGTAGTAGTGGGTTTCAGTAGGCCTTTAAACCGACAATGCTTTGAGTTGGAAAATTAAAAAGTTGATCAATTGGAAATCGTTAGTTGTCCGTGGGTCCTTTTATGGAGTAGAAAAGTGGATTTTAACACACATTTCGGGAGATCACCCGCACCGTAACACAACATAAACACAACAGAACAAATACACAGAAGCCCTTGCAGCACTAACTCTTCCGGGACGCTACAATATACACCTCCACCTACCTCCTGGCCCGCCACTTTGTGATTTTGTGACTTTAATAATAAATATGGCAGTGCCATGTTGGTGTTTTTTTTCCATAACTTGAGTTGATTTATTTTGGAAAACCTTGTTTAATGCATCCAGCGGGTCATGCTTCCATCCATTTCCTACCGCTTGTCCCTTTTGGGGTTGCGGGGGGTGCTGGCATCACAACAAAATTAGGCATACTAATGTGTTAATTCCACGACTTTATATATCGGTATCGGTCGTTATCGGTATTGGTAATTAAGAGTTGGACAATATCGGTATCGGCAACAAAAAGCCATTATCGGACATCTCTAGATATAAGTATGTCAATGAAGGTGTTAGTTTATGGAACAACATTGATAGTGAAATAAATTAATCTATTAATTATCTCCTAATGTATTGAAAAAAAAAAGGAAAACTCATAATGAAGAAAATATATGACTAAGTAAAATTACGTCTTCATTATTGGTAACATTTTTGTCAACTGAAAATATGGCTTTGTCGTCGCCAACAATGAAAATCAATTTCTTTATTTGTGAGGATAGAAGGCAGATATTATACTTTTTAACTTATTTCTGCTCCTTTTCCTTCATAATTTACTTTTGTGGTTTTACTTTCATTTTTCTTCCTTTGTTTGATTTTTTATAAAAGAAATTCATCAACGAACTGAACCGAAACATTCCCGTAGGAGTGTGTTCACGCATGTTTCTATGTGCCATCGTAATGTAAAAGCTAGCGCCGCTAACACGAGTGTCCGTGTTAGTATAACTAACTTACAACGGCATTATTTTTTTTTTTTTTTGTTTCAGTATCGTAAATTCACCAAAACGTCACAACATTGAGTTCTTTAGTTTATTTAGCTGAATGGAAAGCTAATTGGTCCATGACGATGACTTCTGTTTTGTTCGGTCAGCCGTTTTACTGCCCTGTTACAGACACTGTTTGGAAACAGTTAAGGTATGGAAATAAACATTAAAAATATATACAGTGGGGCAAAAAAGTATTTAGTCAGCCACCGATTGTGCAAGTTCTCCCACTTAAAAAGATGACAGAGGTCTGTCATTTTCATCATAGGTACACTTCAACTGTGAGAGACAGAATGTGAAAAATATTCAGGAATTACATTGAAGAATTTATTTGTAAATTATGGTGGAAAATAAGTATTTGGTCCCTACAAAGAAGGAAGATCTCTGGCTCTCACAGACTTGTAACTTCTTCTTTAAGAAGCTCTTCTGTACTCCACTTGTTACCTGTATTAATGGCACTTGTTTGAACTCGTTATCTGCATAAAAGACACCTGTTCACAGCCTCAGTCAGACTCCAAACTCCACTATGGCCAAGACCAAAGAGCTGTCGAAGGACTCCAGGAAAAGAATTGTAGACCTGCACCAGACTGGGAAGAGCAAATCTCCAATAGGCAAGCAGCTTGGTGTGAAAAAATCAACTGTGGGAGCAATTATCAGAAAATGGAAGACATACAAGACCACTGATAATCTCCCTCGATCTGGGGCTCCACTCAAGATCTCATCCCGTGGGGTCAAAATGATCATGAGAACGGTGAGAAAAAATCCCAGAACCACATGGGGAGACCTGGTGAATGACCTGCAGAGAGCCTGGACCAAAGTAGCAAAGGTTACCATCAGTAACATACTACGCCGATAGGGAGTCAAATCCTGCAGTGCCAGACATGTCCCCCTGCTTAAACCAGTGCATATCCAGGCCCGTCTGAAGTTTGCCAGAGAGCACATGGATGATACAGCAGAGGATTGGAAGAATGTCATGTGGTCAGATGAAACCAACACAGAACTTTTTGGTATAAACTCAATTTGTCGTGTTTGGAGGAAGAATATTACTGAGTTGCATCCCAAGAACACCCTACCTACTGTGAAGCATGGGGGTGGAAACATGCTTTGGGGCTGTTTTTCTGCTAAGGGGACAGGACAATTGATCCGTGTTAAGGAAAGAATGAATGGGGCCATGTATCGTGAGATTTTGAGCCAAAACTTCCTTCCATCAGTGAGAGCTTTGAATGGTTGACCAAATACTTATTTTCCACCATCATTTGTAAATAAATTCTTTAAAATTCCTACAATGTGAATTCCTGGATTTTTTCCCCCACAATCTCTCACAGTTGAAGTGTACCTATGATGAAAATTACAGACCTCTGTCATCATTTTAAGTGGGAGAATTTGCAAAATCGGTGGCTGACTGAATACTTTTTTGCCCCACTGTTTTTATTTCTTCTAAAATTTGCTTAAACACCAGAGCACTCTAAAACCTGGAAAATACGGTAACTTGCTACTTGTCACATGCTAACTGTCGGCAGGCTAATGTTAGCATTTCGCGCGTTTTCGTCACCTTGGTAGGTAGGTAGGAGGTAGGATGGTAGGTCTTTATTGTCATTGCACAAGTACAACGAAACTTTTTCAGCACAAACCCATTCAGGATTAGACAGTGTATAGGGTTATAGAACAGGAACACTGGTGAGTCGCCAAAAGGTGAGGGAAAAAGGTAAAACGCTGGGGAAGGATGAGTAAAAAAAATACAATCAAGACTGGGCTCCAAAGGGGGCCCAGTGTGGAGTGAGGAAAAAAACCTCCAAATTCAGGCGGAGATGGAGGACACGCCCCCTCCAGTTCCATGCGGACCTGAGTGAGGACAGCCTGTTTTCACGTCCGCTTTCCCACAATATAAAGAGCTTGTCTGCCCAATGACATTATAACTGTAGAATGATCGAGGGCGAGTTCTTGGTTTCTTATGTAGGTTTATTGTTAGGCAGTCTCATTAACGTCCTCCCAGCGCGGCAACAACACACAACAACAGCAGTCACGTTTTCGTCTACCGTAAAGCAGTTTGTCTGCCGTAAACAGAAATGTTGTGACACTCTCAAACAGGACAATACTGCCATCCACTGTACATGGACATGGTTAGAAAAATAGTGACAGAGAATAGAAGGATGGAAAATTTAACCCTTAACTCAACAATAAGTAGATGAGTGTTATGTGTGTGTGTATATTTAAATAAATGAACACTGAAATTCAAGTATTTATTCTATTTATATATATATATGAAATACTTGACTTGGTGAATTGTAGCTGTAAATCTACTCCTTCCCTCTTAACCACGCCCACAACCACTGCCCATGTTAACTGTGTAGCCAGTTCAGTGTTAGTTTCGTTCTGCATAGCCTTCCCTAAGCTTCAATGTCTTTTCTCAGGGGCACTCGCCTTTTGTTTATTTTTGGTTTAAGCATTAGACACCTTTTTACCTGCACTCTGCCTCCCGCTGTTTCCGACATCTACAAAGCAATTAGCTACTGGGTGCCACCTACTGAGTATTACACGGTTACTCTCTCAACACATTTACACCCTATAATTACTGGTTTGCAAAACATATTTTTAACCCAAATAGGTGAAATTAGATAATCTCCCACGGCACTCCAGACTTTGACGCAGCCCCAGAGAGGATGGAAAGGTGGTCAAACAAAACAAAATGACATTTACAAGATGATTGACAGCTGTTTTGTAAGTCGACGCACTCGTCCAAAATGTCACTCAGATAACGACGACTTTGGACCGAACAATAAAGCAGCTGTTTGTCCATTTTTAAACTTCAATAGTGTCCAATATTGCAACAAATATTACAGTATGTTATCATACTTTCCAAATATGTTGGTGTCTAAATAAAAATGCCAAACTTTACAGCAAAGTTCCCATCAGATTAATAAAAATGACGATAAATTTTACGTTGTTCTTTACAGCATATTGCTGTAAATTAGAAAAAAAAAACTTACTGTGTTTTGCGTAAAATTTTGACTGTAAAAAAACGGTGTATTACTGTAAATGGAAAGAGGGTACGTTTGTTTTTAGGTTAGAAAAAGCTGGCAGCTAAGTTGCCGGAATAGAAAAATAACTCGTACTATTAGAACACTGTTATAAGGTTAGCATGCTAACTTTTTAGCCATTTTTCACTCCGTACACATCGGAGTCATAGGACTTGGTAATTGACACATGCTAACTGTTAGCATGCTAACTTTTTAGCCATTATTCACTCCGTACACATTGGAGTCATAGGACTTGGTCATTGACGCATGCTAACTTTTTAGCCATTTTTCCCTTTGTACACATTGGAGTCATAGGACTTGGTAATTGACACACGCTAACTGTTAGCATGCTAACTTTTTAGCCATTATACACACCGTACACATTGGAGTCATAGGACTTGGTCATTGACACATGCTAACTTTTTAGCCATTTTTCACTCCGTACACATCGGAGTCATAGGACTTGGTAATTGACACATGCTAACTGTTAGCATGTTAACATTTTAACCATTATTCACTCCGTACACATTGGAGTCATAGGACTTGGTAATTGATGCATGCTAACTTTTTAGCCATTTTTCACTCCGTACACATTGGAGTCATAGGACTTGGTAATTGACACATGCTAACTGTTAGCATGTTAACATTTTAGCCATTATTCACTCCGTACACATTGGAGTCATAGGACTTGGTAATTGACGCATGCTAACTTTTTAGCCATTTTTCACTCCGTACACATTGGAGTCATAGGACTTGGTAATTGACACATGCTAACTGTTAGCATGCAAACTTTTTTAGCCAACTTTACGGCCGTACACTTTAGTCATGTAACTTGGTACTTGATATATGCTAACAGTTAGCAAGCTAACCTTTTTAGCCAATTTGTCAGCTGTACACATCCAAGTCATATAACTTGGTACTTGACAAAACTTAACTTTCAGCATGTTAACATTAGCGTGCTAATTTTTTAGCTAATTTTGCCTCCATATGCCTCGGAGTCATATATGCAACTTGGTACTTGACGCACGGTAACTGATAGCATGCTAACTTTTAAGCGAACTTTACAGCCATACGCTTGAGTCATATAACTTGGTACTTGACATATGCTAACAGTTAGCGAGCTAACCTTTTTAGCCAATTTTTCAGCTGTTCACCTCTGAGTCATATGACTTGGTACTTGACAAAACTTAACTTTAAGCATGCTAACATTAACACTCTGTAAAGTTAACATGAGTGTGCTAACTTTTTAGCCAATTTTGCCTCCGAATGCCTCGGAGTCATATATGTAACTTGGTACTCGACACACGCTAACTGTTAGAATGCTAACTTTTCGAATGCTAACTTTTAAGCGAACTTTACAGCCATACGCTTCAGTCATACAACTTTGTACTTGACATATGCTAACAATTAGCGAGCTAACCTTTTGAACCAATTTTTCAGCAGTATACCTCTGAGTCCTATAACTTGGTACTTGACAAAACTTAACTTTAAACATGCTAGCATTAACACCCTGGAATGTTAACATTACTATAGTGTGCTAACTTTTTAGCCAATTTTACCTCAGTACGTCATATATGTAACTTGGTACTTGATGCACGCTAACTGTTAACATGCTAACTCTTTTAGCGAACTTTACGGCTGCACACTTTAGTCATATAACTTGGTACTTGACATATGCTAACAGTTAGCAAGCTAACCTTTTTAGCCAATTTGTCAGCTGTACACCTCCGAGTCATATAACTTGGTACTTGACAAAACTTAACTATAAGCATGCTAACATTAACACTCTCGATTGTTAACATTAGCGTGCTAAATTTTTAGCAAATTTTGCCACCGTACACCTGAGTCATATGACTCGGTAATTGACACATGCTATGCTAACTTTTTTAGCGAATTTTACGGCCGTACACTTCAGTCATATAACTTGGTACTTGACATAGGCTAACAGCTAGCGAGCTAACCTTTTTAGCCAATTTTTCAGCTGTACACCTCTGAGTCATTAACTTGGTTCTTGACAGAACTTAACTTTAAGCATGCTAACATTAACACTCTGGAAAGTTAACATTAGCAAGCTAATTTCTTAGCCAATTTTGTCTCTGTACACCTCAGAGTCATATATGTAACTTGATACTTGATGCACGCTAACTGTTAGCAGGCTAACTTAAGCGAATTTTAAAGCCATACGGTTCCGTTATACAACTTGGTTCTTGACATATGCTAACAGTTAGTGAGCTAACCTTTTTAGCCAATTTTTCAGCTGTACACCTCTGAGTCATATGACTTGGTACTTGACAAAACTTAACTTTAAGCATGCTAACATTAACACTCTGGAAAGTTAACACGAGTGTGCTAACTTTTTAGCCAATTTTGCCTCCGTATACCTCTGAGTCATATATGTAACTTGGTACTCGACGCACGCTAACTGTTAGAATGCTAACTTTTAAGCGAACTTTACAGCCATACAACTTGGTACTTGACATATGCTAACACTTAGCGAGTTAACCTTTTTAGCCAATTTTTCAGCTGTACACCTCCGAGTCATATAACTTGGTACTTGACAAAACTTAACTTTAAACATGCTAGTATTAACACTCTGGAATGTTAACATTACTATAGTGTGCTAACTTTTTAGCCAATTTTGCCTCCGTACGTCATATATGTAACTTGGTACTTGATGCACGCTAACTGTTAACATGTTAACTCTTTCAGCAAACTTTACGGCCGCACAATTTAGTCATATAACTTGGTACTTGACATATGCTAACATTTAGCAAGCGAACCTTTGAAGCCAATTTTTCAGCTGTACACCTCAGAGTCATATAACTTGGTACTTGACAAAACTTAACTTTCAGCATGCTAACATTAACACTCTGGAATGTTAACATTAGCGTGCTGATTTTTTAGCTAATTTTGCCTCCATATGCCTCGGAGTCATATATGTAACTTGGTACTTGACGCACGCTAACTGTTAGCATGCTAACTTTCAAGCGAACTTTAGAGCCATGCGCTTCAGTCATATAACTTGGTACTTGACATATGCTAACAGTTAGCGAGCTAACCTTTTTTCAGCTGTTCACCTCTGAGTCATATAACTTGGTACTTGACAAAACTTAACTTTAAACATGCTAGCATTAACACTCTGGAATGTTAACATTACAGTAGTGTGCTAACTTTTTAGCCAATTTTGCCTCCGTACGTCATATATGTAACTTGGCACTTGATGCACGCTAACTGATAGCTTGCTAAATTTTAAGCTAACTTTACGGCTGTACACTTCAGTCATAAAACTTGATACTTGACATATGCTAACATTTAGCAAGCTAACCTTTGAAGCCAATTTTTCAGCTGTACACCTCAGTCATATAACTTGGTACTTGCCAAAACTTAACTATAAGCATGCTAACATTAACACTCTCAATTGTTAATATTAGCGTGCACATTTTTTAGCCAATTTTGCCTCTGTACACTTCGGAGTCATATAAGTAACTTGATAGTTGATACTTGACGCACGCTAACGGTTAGAATGCTAACTTTTAAGTGAACTTTACAGCCATACGCTTCAGTCGTACAACTTGGTACTTGACATATGCTAGCCTTTTTTGCCAATTTTTCAGCTGTACACCTCAGTCATATAACTTGGTACTTGACAAAAATTAACTTTAAGCATGCTAACATTAACAATCTGGAATGGTAACATTACTGTAGTGTGCTAACTCTTTAGCCAATTTTGCTTCAGTACGTCATGTATGTAACTTGGTACTTGACGCACGCTAACTGTTAACATGCTAATTCTTTTATCGAATTTTACGGCCGCACACTGTAGTCGTATAACTTGGTACTTGACATATGCTTACAGTTAGCAAGCTAACCTTTTTAGCCAATTTGTCACCTGTACACCTCCGAGTCATATAACTTGGTACTTGACAAAACTTAACTATAAGCATGCTAACATTAACACTCTCGATTGTTAACATTAGCGTGCTAAATTTTTAGCTAATTTTGCCACCGTACACCTCAGAGTCATATGACTCGGTAATTGACACACGCTAAATGTTGGCATGCTAACTTTTTTAGCGAACTTTACGGCCATACACATTAGTCTTACAACTTGGTACTTGACATATGCTAAGAGTTAGCAAGCAAACCTTTTTAGCCAAATTGTCAGTTGTACACCTCTGAGTCATATAACTTGGTACTTGACAAAACTTAACTATAAGCATGCTAACATTAACACTCTGGAATGGTAATATTAGTGTAGCGTGCTAACTTTTTAGCCAATTTTGCCTCCGTATGCCTCGGAGTCATATATGTAACTTGGTAATTGACACATGCTAACTGTTAGCATGCTAACTTTTAAGCGAACTTTTCAGCCATACACTTCAGTCATATAACTTGGTACTTGACATATGCTAACAGTTAGCGAGCTAACCTTTTAAGCCAATTTTTCAGCTGTACACCTACACATTTGGTACTTGCCAAAACTTAACTATAAGCATGCTAACATTAATACTCTGGTATGTTAACAATAGTATGCTAACTTTTTAGTCTATTTTGCCTCTAATGCTTCCTCTCTCTCTCTCTCTCCCCCCAGCAAAGCCCAAGAACTCTGCCAAGGTGGTGACGGTGCAGGCGGGCACCAGGGCAGTGGTGGTGGCGCAGTGCGAGGCGGCCGACGCCAAACCCGCGGCCACCATCAAGTGGCTGGCGTCGGTCGGGGGGAACCACTCCACCAGCACCGTCAACGGCCCGGACGGCACGGTGACGGTGCGCAGCGAGTACCGTCTGGTGCCCACGCCGGCCGACGACGGCAGGGAGCTGACGTGCATGGTGGACCAGCGCACGCAGGACAGGACCTGGGTCCACATGCTCAGGCTGTCTGTGGAGTGTAAGAAAAACACACACTGGTTATCATTTGGAATGGGGACCAAGTTTTTGATCAGTACTTGTGGGGACCACCCTTTAATGTGCTGTTCATACTTACTGGGGACCCTGTGGAAAAAGAGTTAATATGGTTCATGGAGACCAAATTTAAATAATTTAGCATAATTCGCACAAATTTGTACATGTTAGGGTTACGTGTTTTATGGGCCAAAGCTTAAAAATCACTTGGGCATCTTCAGAATGGATCCGACTATTATTTATAAGGTTTCCCTCGAGGGGACCTGTTTTTGTGTTCCCATATCGTCAGAAGTCCCCTAAAGGTGACTGTGTAAACACAGCAATGTCCCCATTAAGTAAGCATTGCCAGAACACACACACACACACACACACACACACACACACTGGTTATCATTTGGAATGGGGACCAAGTTATCGATCAGTACTTGTGGGGACCACCATTTCTACAGGTTGTGGAGGTATAACAAAAAATTAAGTAAAATAGCCACTGCCCAGTTAGCTCGTACACGTCTTTAAATCTCTGGATTGATGAAGTAATGTGCTGTGCATACTTACTGGAGACCCTGGGGAAAAAGAGTTAATATGGTTCATGGAGACCAAATTTAAATAATTTTGCATAATTCGCACACATTTGTACGTTAGAGTTACTTGTTTTATGGGCCAAAGGTTAAAAATCACTTAGTCAGATCCATTCTGAAGATGCCTATCTTTTATAAGGTTTCCCTCTAGGGGACCTGTTTTTGTGTCCCCATACTGTCAGAAGTCCCGTAAAGGTGACTGTGTTAACAGAGTGATGTCCCCATTAAAGGCCTACTGAAACCCACTACTACCCACCACGCAGTCTGATACTTTATATATCAATGATGAAATATTAACATTGCAACACATGCCAACCGGCCTTTTTAGTTTACTAAATTGCAATTTTAAATTTCTCGCGAAGTGTCCTGTTGAAAACGTCGCGTTTGACGTCTCGGGTTGTAGCGGACATTTTGTTCCAGTCTGATCCAAGCTATAAGTAGTCTGCTTTAATTGCATAATTACACAACATGCTGGACATCTGTGACGCAGAATCTTACGCAATTTGTTCAAATAATAATGGAGACGTCAAAGAAGAAAGATGTAGGTGGGAAGCGGTGCATTACAGCTGCCTGTAGCAACACAAACACAGCCGGTGTTTCCTTGTTTAAAATTCCCGAAGGTGAAGCTTTACTATGGAACAGAGCGGTCAAGCGAACATGGTTCCCGACCACATGTCGACCGGCAGGTTTCGGTGAGAAAATTGTGGTAATAAGTCGGCTCTTACCGTAGTTATGAGCGGAGCTTGCGTTGTCCTGCAGCTCTCCCGTCCAAAGGCAAAACCTAGTAACTCACTTCTAGCTGATTTTGAGAAAACAAAGGAAAACCAATCTATCTTGATGCTGTCTTACAAAGATCTACAAAGTCATCAAAGGTATAGATGTTTTCTTGAGCTTTCATTTTCTTGCCGATTGAGCCATTGATTGAATCTGCTCTCATGAACGTGTGCCCTTTCTCCAGATATTTTATCACAATCTCGGGCGGGCCCCATTCTGCGCTTGCACATTGGGCAAGAGCCGTGTACAGCGTCCAGTTTTTATTTAGACCTCCACAGTTATCTGCCCAAAAGAGTATGCAAGGGGAAGAATCAAGAACAATAGATTTAATGAAGGTGCTTGCAACGTCCTGGGCCAATCTTCCAAATATCCCCTCGTGCCATAATATCACATCATCAGGTTGACCGTCGGCCCCCATTCGTGCAAATGTCTCATTAAAGACAATAAGGCGACTGACAAAGAAGCTCCGATTGGTCTCTTGAGATACTAGGTTTTTCTGTTGTATCTACGCGGTTATATGGTAGTTGCTAGGTCCTGCCATGCGCGTAACAGCTTACTTACGGAACAAATTACAATATCGCATACACTAATGTAAAGCATATCACCTAGGAAGTCCAAAATTATTATCAGCTCAGTTTTGACCAACATTGAGGTACTGGGTTTTGCCTTTGGACGGGAGAGCTGCTGCGAACTATTACCTCCTCCCACCAGAGACACTGGCGGTCACCACACCCGTGGCCACACCCCTCCGACTTTCAGGTATCATATAATCTCACTAAAACACTAGTAACACAATAAGCAGATAAGGGATTTTCCAGAATTATCTTAGTAAATGTGTCTAATAACATCTGAATCGCTCCCACTGTCCTTGCCTTTTTTTTGTAGTCCTTCACTCTTACTATCCTCATCCACGAATCTTTCATCCTCGCTCAAATTAATATTGAAATTGCCGCTTTCTCGGTCCGAATCGCTCTAGTTGCTGGTGGCCATGATTGTAAACAATGTGAGGATGTGAGGAGCTCCACAACGCGTGACATCACGCACACATCGTCTGCTGCTTCCGGTACAGGCAAGGCTTTTTTATTAGCGACCAAAATTTGCGAACTTTATCGTGGATGTTCTCTACTAAATCCTTCCAGCAAAAATATGGCAATATCGCAAAATGATCAAGTATGACACACAGAATGGACCTGCTATCCCCGTTTAAATAAGAAAATATCTTTTCAGCAGGCCTTTAAGTAAGCATTGCCAGAACACACACACACTTTTTGTATATAAGTGATTCATCCCGGGCATCAAAACAAGACAGATCTAATCCCTTAAACAGCATTCTAATTTACAAAGGATTAAAACACCACGTGGGTTCAGAGTAGCTGGTGGCGCCGTCTGAACCGCGCGCACCTCCGCCGCCGTTCTCTGCAAAGGCGGAACACATTGTCTCCGGTAACAATACTAGACATTTGCGGAGCGCATGAGCGCACACGTTCTCGCCGCCTCGGAAAAACTGGCGGAGACGCAGATCATGAAGTCTGACCCCGCTGACTGAGCAGACATTCACCGAGCACATTAGTGTCATGGAGTCATCAGGAAATGAGCCAGCTGGGACCTCTGCTCACCCCACAAAAGTGGAGACATGGGAGAATGAAACAAGATTGGCTTTTTACTGTTAGAACGCTAACGTTCTTTTAGCATGCTAATTTTTTTTTGCCAATTTTGCCTCCGTAGACCTCGGAGTCATATAACTTGGTATTTGACACACGCTAACTATTAGCACGCTAACCATTTTAGCGGACTTTACGGCTGTACACTTCAGTCCTATAACTTGGCACTTGACATATTCTAAAAGTTAGCAGGCTAACATTTGAAGCCAATTTTTCAGCTGTACACCTCCGAGTCCTTTAACTTGGTCCTTGCTCTGTGCTAACAGTTAGAAATTTAACTTTTTTTAGCCAATTTTTCCGCTGTCTACCTCCGAGTCATAAAAATTGGTACTTAACAAAACTTAACTATAAGCATGCCAACGTTAACACTGTAGTATGTTAACATTAGCATGCTACATTTTTGGCCAATTTTACCTGTGTACACCTCGCAGTCATATATATACATATAATGGTATTTGACACATGCTAACTGTTAGCAGGCTAACTAACTTTTTCAGCGAACTTTACGGCCGTACACTTGAGTAATATGACTTGGTACTTGATATATGCTAACAGTTAGCAATCTAACCTTTTTAGCCAATTTGTCAGCTGTACACCTCCGAGTCATACAACTTGGTCTTTGTCATATGCTCACTGTTAGAACACTAACAATATAATGTTAGCATGCTAAATTTTCGGGCAATTTTGTCTCCGTACACCTTGGAGTCGTATAACTTGGTAATTGACACATGCTAACTATTAGCACGCTAACCATTTCAGCCGACTATACGGCTGTACACTTCAGTCCTATAACTTGGTCCTTGACATATGCTAACAGTTAGCAGGCTAACATTTGAAGCCAATTTTTCAGCTCTACACCTCCGAGTCCTATAACTTGGTCCTTGCTCTCTGCTAACAGTTAGAAATCTAACTTTTTTTAGCCAATTTTTCAGCTCTACACCTCCGAGTCCTTTAACTTGGTCCTTGCTCTGTGCTAACTGTTAGAAATCTAACTTTTCTAGCCAATTTTTCAGCTGTCTACCTTTGAGTCATATAAATTGGTACTTACCAAAACTTAACTATAAGCATGCCAACGTTAACACTGTAGTATGTTAACATTAGCATGCTACGTTTTTCACCAATTTTACCTGTGTACACCTCGCAGTCATATATATAATGGTATTTGACACACGCTAACTGTTAGCAGGCTAACTAGCTTTTTCAGCGAACTTTACGGCCATACACTTGAGTAATATAACTTGGTACTTGATATATGCTAACAGTTAGCAATCTAACCTTTTTAGCCAATTTGTCAGCTGTACACCTCCGAGTCATGTCATTTGGTCTTTGTCATATGCTCACTGTTAGAACACTAACAATATAATGTTAGCGTGCTAAATTTTCGGGCAATTTTGCCTCCGTACACCTTGGAGTCATATAACTTGGTAATTGACACATGCTAACTATTAGCACGCTAACCATTTTAGCCGACTATACGGCTGTACACTTCAGTCCTATAACTTGGTCCTTGACATATGCTAAGAGTTAGCAGGCTAACATTTGAAGCCAATTTTCAGCTCTACACCTCCGAGTCCTATAACTTGGTCCTTGCTCTCTGCTAACAGTTAGAAATCTAACTTTTTTTAGCCAATTTTTCAGCTGTCTACCTCCGAGTCATATAACTTGGTACTTACCAAAACTTAACTATAATCATGCTAACCTTAACACGGTAGTATGTTAACATTAGCATGCTACATTTTTTGCCAATTTTACCTGTGTATACCTCACAGTCATATATATATATAATGCTATTTGACACATGCTAACTGTTAGCAGGCTAACTAAGTTTTTCAGCGAACTTTACGGCCGTACACTTGAGTAATATAACTTGGTACTTGATATATGCTAACAGTTAGCAATCTAACCTTTTTAGCCAATTTTTCAGCTGTACACTTCCGAATCATACAACTTGGTATTTGTCATATGCTCACTGTTAGAACACTAACAATATAATGTTAGCATGCTAAGTCTTCGGCCAATTTTGCCTCCGTACACCTTGGAGTCATATAGCTTGGTAATTGACACATGCTAACTATTAGCACGCTAACCATTTTAGCCGACTATACGGCTGTACACTTCAGTCCTATAACTTGGTCCTTGACATATGCTAAGAGTTAGCAGGCTAACATTTGAAGCCAATTTTTCAGCTCTACACCTCCGAGTCCTATAACTTGGTCCTTGCTCTCTGCTAACAGTTAGAAATCTAACTTTTTTTAGCCAATTTTTCAGCTGTCTACCTCCGAGTCATATAACTTGGTACTTACCAAAACTTAACTATAATCATGCTAACCTTAACACGGTAGTATGTTAACATTAGCATGCTACATTTTTTGCCAATTTTACCTGTGTACACCTCGCAGTCATATATATAATGGTATTTGACACACGCTAACTGTTAGCAGGCTAACTAGCTTTTTCAGCGAACTTTACGGTCATACACTTGAGTAATATAACTTGGTACTTGATATATGCTAACAGTTAGCAATCTAACCTTTTTAGCCAATTTGTCAGCTGTACACCTCCGAGTCATGTCATTTGGTCTTTGTCATATGCTCACTGTTAGAACACTAACAATATAATGTTAGCGTGCTAAATTTTCGGGCAATTTTGCCTCCGTACACCTTGGACTCATATAACTTGGTAATTGACACATGCTAACTATTAGCACGCTAACCATTTTAGCCGACTATACGGCTGTACACTTCAGTCCTATAACTTGGTCCTTGACATATGCTAAGAGTTAGCAGGCTAACATTTGAAGCCAATTTTTCAGCTCTACACCTCCGAGTCCTATAACTTGGTCCTTGCTCTCTGCTAACAGTTAGAAATCTAACTTTTTTTAGCCAATTTTTCAGCTGTCTACCTCCGAGTCATATAACTTGGTACTTACCAAAACTTAACTATAATCATGCTAACCTTAACACGGTAGTATGTTAACATTAGCATGCTACATTTTTTGCCAATTTTACCTGTGTATACCTCACAGTCATATATATATATAATGCTATTTGACACATGCTAACTGTTAGCAGGCTAACTAAGTTTTTCAGCGAACTTTACGGCCGTACACTTGAGTAATATAACTTGGTACTTGATATATGCTAACAGTTAGCAATCTAACCTTTTTAGCCAATTTTTCAGCTGTACACTTCCGAATCATACAACTTGGTATTTGTCATATGCTCACTGTTAGAACACTAACAATATAATGTTAGCATGCTAAGTCTTCGGCCAATTTTGCCTCCGTACACCTTGGAGTCATATAGCTTGGTAATTGACACACGCTAACTATTAGCACGCTAACCATTTTAGCGGACTTTACAGCTGTACACTTCAGTCCTATAACTTGGCACTTGACGTATGCTAAAAGTTAGCAAGCTATTATTTTAAGCCAATTTTTCAGCCCTACAACTCTGAGTCATATAACTTGGTCCTTGCTCTGTGCTAACAGTTAGAAATCTAACTTATTTAGCCAATTTTACAGCTGTCTACCTCCGAGTCATATAACTTGGTACTTACCAAAACGTAACTATAAGCATGCTAACCTTAACACGGTAGTATGTTAACATTGGCATGCTACATTTTTTGCCAATTTTACCTGTGTACACCTCGCAGTCATAGAACATGGTATTTGACACACGCTAACTGTTAGCAGGCTAACTAACTTTTTCAGCGAACTTTACGGCCGTACACTTGAGTAATATAACTTGGTACTTGATATATGCTAACAGTTAGCAATCTAACCTTTTTAGCCAAATTTTCAGCTGTACACTTCCGAGTCATATAACTTGGTATTTGTCATCTGCTAACTGTTAGAACACTAACAATATAATGTTAGCATGCTAAATTTTCGACTAATTTTGCCTCCGTACACCTTGGAGTCATATAACTTGATAATTGACACACCCTTACTATTAGCACGCTAACCATTTTAGCCGACTTTACGGCTGTACACTTCAGTCCTATAACTTGGTCCTTGATGTATGCTAAAAGTTAGCAGGCTAACATTTGAAGCCATTTTTTCAGCTGTACACCTCTGAGTCCTATAACTTGGTCCTTGCTCTGTGCTAACAGTTAGAAATCTAACTTTTTTAGCCAATTTTTCAGCTGTCTACCTCCGAGTCATATAACTTGGTACTTACCAAAACTTAACTATAAGCATGCTAACGTTAACACGCTAGTATGTTAACATAAGCATGCTACATTTTTTGCCAATTTTACCTGTGTACACCTGTCATATATATGATATTTGACACATGCTAACTGTTAGCAGGCTAACTAACTTTTTCAGCAAACTTTACGGCCATACACTTGAGTAATATAACTTGGTACTTGATGTATGCTTACAGTTAGCAAGCGAACGCTTTTAGTCAATTTCCAGCTGTTCACCTCCGAGTCATATTATTTGGTATTTGACACACGCTCACCTGTTAACATGCTAACATTTTTTAGCCAACTTTACAGCCGTACACCTCAGTCCTATAACTTGGCCCTTGACATATGCTAACAGTTAGCAATCTAACCTTTTCGGACCAGTTTTTCAGCTGTACACCTCCGACTCATGTAACTTGGTACTTGACAAAACTTAATTATAAGCATGCTAACGTTAACACGCTAGCATGTTAACATTAGCAGGCTAACTATTTAGCCAATTTTGCCTCTGTACACCTCAGTCATATAACTTAGTATTTGTCGTATGTTAACTGTTAGAACACTAACATTGTAATGTTCATATAACATGGTATTTGACAAACGCTAACTGTTAGCATGTTAACTTTTTTAACCAACTTTGCGGCCGTACACTTCAGTCTTATAACTTGCCAATTGATGTATGCTATGAATTAGCAAGCTAACATTTTAAGCCAATTTTTCAGCTGTACACCTCCGAGTCATATAACTTGGTATTTGTCATATGCTCACTGTTAGAACACCAATGTTGTAATGTTAGTATGCTAACTTTTTAGCCACTTTTGCCTCCGTACACCTCGGAGTCATATAACTTGGTACTTGACATATGCTGACAGTTAACGAGCTAACATTTTAAGCCAATTTTTCAGCTGTTCACCTCCGAGTCATATAACTTGGTACTTGACAAAACATTACTATAAGCATGCTAAGGTTAACACTATAGCATGCTAAATTTTCGGCCAATTTTGCCTCTGTACACCTCACAGCCATATAACTTGGTCATTGACACACGCTAACTGTTAGCATGCTAACTATTTTAGGCAACTTTACGGCCGTACATTTCAGTCCTATAACTTGGCACTTGACGTATGCTAATGGTTAGCAAGCTAACCTTTTTAACCAAATTGTCAGCTGTACACCTCCGAGTCATATAACTTGACGGAACTTAATTATAAGTATGCTAACGTTAACACTCAAGCATGCTAAATTTTTTGCCAATTTTGCCTCTCTACACCTAAGAGTCATATAAGTTGGTATTTGTCATATGTTAACTGATAGAACACTAATGTGTAATGTTAGCATGCTAACTTCTTAGCCAATTTTGCCTCCGTACACCTTGGAGTCATATAACTTGGTAATTGACACATGTTAACTATTAGCACGCTAACCATTTAGCGGACTTTACGGCTGTACACTTCAGTCCTATAACTTGGTCCTTGACATATGCTAACAGTTAGCAATCTAACCTTTTTAGACAATTTTTCAGCTGTACACCTCTGAGTCCTATAATTTGGTATTTGTCATACGCTCACTGTTAGAAAACTAACAATATAATGTTAGCATGCTAAAGTTTTGGCCAATTTTGCCTCCGTACACCTCGGAGTCAAATAACTTGGTATTTGACACACGCTAACTGTTAGAATGCTTTTTAGCCAACTTTACAGCAGTAAACCTTAGTCCTATAACTTCGTCCTTGACATATGCTAGCAGTTAGCAAGTTAACATTTTAAGCCAACTTTTCAGCTGTACACCTCCGACTCATGTAACTTGGTACTTGCCAAAATTTAACAATTAGCATGTTAACATTAGCAAGCTAACCTTTTAGCCAATTTTGCCTTTTTACACCTAAGAGTCGTATAACTTCGTATTTGTCACATGCTAACAGTTAGCAATCTAACCTTTTCAGGCAATTTTTCAGCTGTATACCGTCGAGTCATATAACTTGGTATTTGACACACACTAACTGTTAGCATGCTAACTTTTTTAGCCAACTTTACAGCCGTACACTTCAGTCCAAACACTTGGTCTTTGACATATGATAACAGTTAGCAATCTATCCTTTTTAGCCAATTTTTCCAGCTGTACACCTACGAGTCCTATAACTTGGTCATTGACATATGCTAACAGTTAGCAATCTAACCTTTTCAGCCAATTTTTCGGCTGTACACCTCCGAGTCATGTAACTTTGTACTTGCCAAACATTAACTATTAGCATGCTAACCTTTTAGCCAATTTTGCCTCTCTGCACCTAAGAGTCATATAACTTCGTATTTGTCACATTCTAACAGTTAGCAATCTAACCTTTATCAGGCAATTTTTCAGCTGTACACCTCCGAGTCATAGAACTTGGTATTTGACACACGCTAATTGTTAGCGTGCTAAAAAAATTTGGCCAACTTTACAGCCGTAGACCTCAGTCCTATAACTTGGTCTTTGACATATGCTAACAGTTAGAAATCTAACTTTTTTAGCCAATTTTTCAGCTGTACACCTCCGAGTCATATAACTTTGTACTTGCCAAACTTTAACTATTAGCATGTTAACATTAGCATGCTAACCTTTTAGCCAATTTTGCCTCTCTGCACCTAAGAGTCGTATAACTTTGTATTTGTCACATGCTAACAGTTAACAAGCTAACCTTTTCAGCCAATTTTTCAGCTGTACACCTCCGAGTCACATAACTTGGTAGTTGCCAAAAGTTGACTATAAGCATGCTAACACAGCGGCTCTCCAACTTTTTCCCCAACGTAGCGCCTCAGAAAACACTTTCCTCTCCCGGTGCCATCACAATGTCGCGTCGTAGTCCTAAATATTCATTAAAAACAAAACCGATTTTATTTTTTTTAACAAGTATATTTCATAGTTTTTAATAGTTTACAATTATTCACCCCAGAAAAAAATTTAACTTAAAACCTTTGTATGCACATCCAACACTTAAAACCTTTAGTATATCAATCAATCAATGTTTATTTATATAGCCCTAAATCACAAGTGTCTCAAAGGGCAGCAAAAACCACATAAGGGCAAGGAAAAACTCACCCCAGTATCAGTATATATCAATATGTGGAATTGAACTATCATGATAAACATTCTGAATGAAATATAACTTAGTAATATATTTATTTTTGTATTTTTAATGGTGAATGAATTGAGAACAGGAAGTGGACAAAAGTGTTAGCAATTAGTATGTGAAGGAAAAGGGCTCGGCTTAAATGAGCTTTGCTTCTCCCCACTCCTTTTCGAACATGTTGAAACTGGAAAAGTGCCCTTTGCCATGCTGTAATTGTATGCACGTTGCAAAAAACTCTAACCGTACCTGTGAAAGGACATGCCGTTTGAACAGTAACACTGTGTTCGAATATTTCTTTATAAGATATTCAACATCCGAACTGGAAAACGTTGTTTTTCGCAAATATTAGCTCATTTGGAATTTGATGCCTGCAACATGTTTCGAAAAACCTGACACAAGTGGCAAAAAAGGCCGAGAAAGTTGAGGAATGCTCATCAATCACAGGTGAACAGTCTAATTGGGAACAGGTGGGTGCCATGATTGGGTGTAAAAGCAGCTTCCGTGAAATGCTCAGTCATTCACAAACAAGGATGGGGCGAGGGTTACCGCTTTGTGAACAAATGCGTGAGCAAATTGTTTAATAAAAACATTTCTCAACGAGTTATAGCAAGGAATTTAGGGGTTTCACCATCTACGGTATGTAAAATCATCAAAAGGTTTAGATAATCTGGAGAAATCACTGCACATAAGCGATATTACAGACATTCAATCCCTCACTGCATCAAAAAGCGACATCAGTGTGTAAAGGATATCACCACATGGGCTCAGGAACACTTCAGAAAACCCTTGTCACTAAATACAGTTGGTCGCTACGTCTGTAAATTCAAGTTAAGACTCTACTATGCAAAGCGAAAGCCATTTATCAACAACACCCAGAAACGCCGCCGGCTTCGCTGAGTTCGAATATTTCTTAACACAATTTGAGAATCCCGTGTTGATGCGATGTCGCTAAATAGAATAATAAACACGGAAAATGACTATTAACACAATTGAAAGGTTACGCAGCATGTGTGTGTTTGTGTGTGTGTCACAAATTAACTTTATTCCCACAACACACTGAGGCCCAGTAATTTGCAACGTCACAAAGGTGCCAATTCTCACAAATTAAAACGAGGGCTTGATCAATTAAATCGATTAAAAACGCTTTGATTTATACGCGGTTGCTTAGTTTATCGAGTATAACTAACGAAAGCACACATTAGAGCGGTGCTTTGTCTATTTAGTCTTTTAGTAACAATGCGGTTGTGTCAAAAGTGCAATTTAAAGTGTTAATTAATTTACGAGAAAGGGAAAAAAAAGAAAGGTTGTGGGAAAAGTTGTTTATCGTCCAGCACAACCTTTTTCTTTACTCTGGAAATTACTACTTTAAAAAAAAAAAACACACATTCTTATCAGAAAAAAGGATAAGACAGTTAAACAACAAAAGTCATTTTGAGCTTGGAGACTTAATACTAGATCAGGCCTGCCGGTCAAAGACGCCGCATTTGGACAACAAATGGACAACATGTACAAAACCCAAAATCAGAGAAGTTGGAACGTTGTGTAAATGGTAAATAAAACCAGAATACAATGATTTGCAAATCCTTTTCAACCCATATTCAATTAAATAGACTGCAAAGACAAGATACGTAACGTTCGAACTGGAAAACTTTATGATTTTGCAAATATTAGCTCATTTGGAATTTGATGCCTGCAACATGTTTCTCAAAAGCTGGCGCAAGTGGCCAAAAAGGCTGGGAAAGTTGAGGAATGCTCATCGAACGCAGGTGAACGGGCTATTTGATTGGGTACAAAAGCAGCTTCTGTGAAATGCTCAGTCATTCACAAACAAGGATGGGGTGAAGGTCACCACTTTGTGAAGAAATGCATGAGCAAATTGTTTAATAAAAACATTTCTCAACGAGCTATAGCTAGGAATTTAGGGATTTCATCATCAAAAGGTTCAGAGAATCTGGAGAAAAAACTGCACGTAAGCCACATTACAGACATTCAATCCCTCAGGCGGCACTGCACCAAAAAGCGACATCCATGTGTAAAGGATATCACCACATTGGCCATACTTTCCAACCCTCCCGGATTTTCAGGGAGTCTCCCAAAATTCAGCGCCTCTTCTGAAAACCTCCCGGGACAAATTTTCTCCCGAAAATCTCCCGAAATTCAGGCGGACCTGACTCAGCAATGTTGTGATCCTCTTAAACAGGACAATATTGCCATTTACTGTACATAGAATAGAATAGAATAGAATGTACTTTATTGATCCCTGGGGGAAGTTCAGCGCCACAGTTCGCTCACAATAAACAATGATAATAATAAATAATATAATAATATATATAATATATTATATATATAATATATGAATAATATATGTATATTCTACATATATTCTAAATTTAAGTGCAGTCAAGGAACATATGCATTAAGGAGTCTGTTCTGAAGCCCACAGTAAAGAGACTTAACTTCATCACGTCGCCTGGTTATTGACTCCAACCCAATATATTACACCGTCGACAAGCAAAGGTTACTCAAATAGTGAAAGGTAAGTGTTGTTGTTGTTTTTAGTAACCAGCAAGCACAGTACAGTTAGTAAAACTGTTTTTATTACTGTGTATTTGATAGGTGCCGTCGGAAATTCAACTATTTCTTTTATTTACATATATAAAAAAATTAATATATATAGCTATAATTCACTGAAAGTTAAGTATTTCATATATATATATATATATATATATATATATATAAATATGAAATACTCAATTGATGAATTATACTCCTCCCCTCTTAACCACGACCCCCCCCCCCCCCACCCCCCCACCCCCACCACCACCACCACCTCCCGAAATCGGAGGTCTCAATGTTGGCAAGTATGGCATGGGCTCAGGAACGCTTCAGAAAACCACTGTCAGTAACTACGGTTGGCCGCTATGTATCTAAATCCAAGTTAAGACTCTACTATGCAAAGCGAAAGCCATTTATCAACAACACCTGGAAACGCCGCCGGCTTCGCTGGGCCCTAGCTCATCTAAGATGGACTGATGCAAAGTGTAAAAGTGGTTTGTGGTCTGACGAGTCCACATTTCAAATTGTTTTTTGGACATTGTGGACGTGGTGTCCCCCGGAACAAAGGGGAAAATAACCATCCAGCGTAAAGTTTAAAAGCCATCATCTGTGATGGTATGGGGGTGTATTAGTGCCCAAGGCATAGGTAACTTGCACATCTGTGAAGGCACCATTAATGCTTAAAGGAACATACAGGTTTTGGAGCGACATCTGTTGCCATCCAAGCAACGTTATCGTGGACGCCCCTGCTTATTTCAGCAAGACAATGCCAAGCCACGTGTTACAACAGCGTGGCTTTGTAGTCTGTAAAAATTCGAAAACCTAACATTGTGACCTTTTTCCTCCTTCCAGACCCCCCCTCCGTCTCCATCGAGGGCTACGACCAGAACTGGTTCGTCGGCCGGCAGGACGCCACCCTCGTCTGCGCGGCCAACACCAACCCACCGCCCACCGCCATCACATGGACCACGTAAGACGGCGTTCATCTGTGCACCCGCTCCCTCTTCGCTCTTTTCAACGCGCAGATGGCGTTGCTGTACGTGCAAAAAAAAATTATTTTTCCCTCACTCGTTCTGTCTCCCCAGGGCGTCAGGCCCCCTGCCAGACACGGTGGAGGTGGACGCCAACAAGTTGACGGTGAGGAATGTGGACGACGCAGTCAACACCACCTTCATCTGCGAGGTCAGGAACAAGCACGGCGTGGCCAAGCACCAGATCACCATCCTCGTCACCGGTGAGTCAGCGCACGTGACGCGCACACCCGACAGTAGAGAGACGTAGGGCTGGGCGATAAAACGATATCGGTAGTCAAACGCGTTTAATAAAACATCAAAAAAAAAAGTTTTGTTGGGAGAAAGCGGAAGTTGGTTGCATGAACAAAGGCACTCGCTCTCTGGTAATCACTGATTAGTGGCTCAGCCAATCAGGTAACAGTATCAACTATCAGGTTTGGTTGACGCCATCTCGGTTTATTCTTTGCATGGAGTGAGAAGAGAAAGTGAAAATGAAGAAATTGTTGACGAAACAGGAAAAGTTGGGGTGGGGTTTTTGGAAAAAAGGGACCGTAGTCAGACCAATGTGGTCTGAAAATGGCCCAATCAAATATCAACACTAAAATAGTACGCTTTTTAGCGTAGTCATATTCAATAATTGTTCTTAGTGTACCTGGACCGACCTTGTCTAATACTTGGAAATCACATTGTTGTAATCAGAAGATTATTGTCAGGCTGATTACCAAGAATCAGCACTAATCATATATACTGCAACGGAAGGGACTTTTACATCCCATTACACAGTTCTAAAATGAATGCATTCGAACTAAATTAATACAAAATATAGGTAATTGAAATCCAGCTTCACGACTTTGGTCATAATTTTGTCGCTTAAGAAACTTCTCTGCGACATGAGCTCCAGACGTCCTCTGTTTGTTTGATATTGAATACCCGTTTCCATATGAGTTGGGAAATTGTGTTAGATGTAAATATAAACCCATATTCAGTTGAATATGCTACAAAGACAACATATTTGATGTTCAAACTCATAAACTTTTTTTTTTTTTTTTTTTGCAAATAATAATAAACTTAGAATTTCATGGCTGCAACACGTGCCAAAGTAGTTGGGAAAGGGCATGTTCACCACTGTGTTACGTCACTTTTTTTTTTAACAACACTCAATAAACATTTGGGAACTGAGGAAACTAATTGTTGAAGCTTTGAAAGTGGAATTCATTCCCATGCTTGTTTTATGTAGAGCTTCAATCGTTCAACAGTCCGGGGTCTCCGCTGTCCTATTTTACGCTTCATAATGCGCCACACATTTTCAATGGGAGACAGGTCTGTACTGCAGGTGGGCCAGGAAAGTACCAGCACTCTTTTTTTTTTTTTTTACACAGCCACGCTGTTGTAACACGTGCTGAAGGTAGCTTGGCATTGTCTTGCTGAAATAAGCAGGGGCGTCGATGAAAAAGACGGCACTTGGATGGCATCATATGTTGTTCCAAAAGCTGTATGTACCTTTCAGCATTAATGGTGCCTTCCCAGATGTGTAAGTTACCCATGCCTTGGGCACTAATGCACCCCCATACCATCACAGATGCTGGCTTTTGAACTTTGCGTCGATAACAGTCTGGATGGTTCGCTTCCCCTTTGGTCCGGATGACATGATGTCGAATATTTCCAAAAACAATTTGAAATGTGAACTCGTCAGGCCACAGAACACTTTTCCACTTTGCATCAGTCCATCTTAGATGATCTCAGGCCCAGAGAAGCAGGCGGCGTTTCTGGATGTTGTTGATAAATGACTTTCGCTTTGCATGGTCTTGCTGAAATAAGCAGGGGCGTCCATGAAAAAGACGGCGCTTCGATGGCAGCATATGTTGTTCCAAAACCTGTATGTACCTTTCAGCATTATATGTACATCCAACACAATTTCCCAACTCATTTGGAAACGGGGTTTGTACATTGTGCAACGAAAATGTAAACAAAACTGAGCGCAAATTCATAACACATAAAAAACATAAATAAATAGATAAAAATATATAAAAATGTATGTATGCAGGAGATACAGGACAATAAAATGCCGGACAAACAGATTTAAGAACTATTTTTACCCGAGAGCAATAGTGTCGCTGAACACAAGACAAGAAAAACCGTGCATGTGAACTGTGTGTTTGGTATTTTCATGTATTTTATGTATTTTTAATCTGTTTTGATGTGTTGTTAGGAATTTGCACTAAATCAGTTTTGCTTACAATTTCGTTGTACAATGACAATCGGATCAGATCGATCAGATCAGATAGAGGTAGATCATATCAGATCAGATCAGAACAGATAGAGGTAGATCATATCAGATCAGATCAGATAGAGGTAGATCAGATCAGATAGAGGTAGATCAGATAGAGGTAGATCAGATCAGTACAGATATAGGTAAATCATATCAGACCAGATCAGATAGAGGTAGATCAGATCAGATCAGATAGAGGTAGATCAGATCAGATCAGATCAGATAGAGGTAGATCAGATCAGATAGAGGTAGATCAGATAGAGGTAGATCAGATCAGTACAGATATAGGTAAATCATATCAGACCAGATCAGATAGAGGTAGATCAGATCAGATCAGATAGAGGTAGATCAGATCAGATCAGATAGAGGTAGATCAGATCAGATAGCGGTAGATCAGATCAGATCAGATAGAGGTAGATCATATCAGATCAGATCAGATAGAGGAAAATCAGATCAGATAGAGGTAGATCAGATCAGTTCAGATCAGATAGAGGTAGATCAGATCAGATAGAGGTAGATCAGAACAGATAGAGGTAGATCAGAATAGATAGAGGTAGATCAGATCAGATAGAGGTAGATCATATAGGATCAGATTGGTATTTATTGTCATTTCACAAGTACAACCCGTTCAGGATTAGACAATAAGTGTACCGGGTTACAGAACAGGAATGCTTAGGGGTCGCCACAAGGCGCCCCGTGAATAAAGATATATTCTATTCTGTTCTATTCTATTCGATATTGTCATGACTGCCTCAAGTGGCAACTGGGTACTAAGCACCATCCATACGGACCACCGCTGAGAAGCAGATTATATTGGCGGCCCTCTGGGTGACCCTCACAGACCAACAGTCAAGAAACGCTGCATCAGAGCACAGCTGTAATTTCCTGGCACTAAACCTGCAAAAAATAGTTATGTTTACATTTTCACACTATTTTCCTACACTTTATCAAGCATTTCTTAATTTTACAGCTTCATTTTAAGAAGTCATTAAATGTTCGTGATTTTGGAATGTTGTTGACATTGATTGAGGTTTTGTTGACATTTCCTTTTTTGCCTTGATAGCTGAGGGGGATTACAATCAGAGGATTGTTTACATTCCACATATTTTCCTCCTGCTCCTGATTTTCGACAGGTCCTAAAAGAAAATCATTATTTATCCATATCGACCGATACAAAACACTTAATATCGTGATACGGTTTTCAGCCATATCGCCCAGCCCTAGCAAATATTGATATTGTTTGACTACTATAAGGAACACTTTCAACCAATTTGTCGGATTTACAAGTTGAGTGTGTGCACGACAAACACACACATTAACACACCCACACACACACACACACACACACACACGCTGGGATCAAGGCTGATCTGAGAACTGCGGGGGTGCTGGCCGCTCTCGATCTGGCGCATCGATTTCTGATGCCCGTTCTCCAGCATGCTAGTGTGTCCCCGGCGGTTGCTTTGGGCCGACCCGGGCCCCTCAGCAGGGCCCCTCAGTGCGACAATTAGAAACCACGTCAACGGGGGTTCAGAGGTGCGCAGGGGCGTGTCGTGTTCAGAAGCTGCTGGACGGCAATGAAAGCTGAACCCTCGGTCAGAACTTAGTGGCCCTGCTGCGTGGGGCGTCGCGGGTTCTTGTCGGCGTGGGCGTGACGTTGGTGTGAGTCACTTTGCCAAGGTTTTGTTTTGCTCCTTTTCCCCCCTCTTAGCATTCCTCCTGCACGCACTTCAACAGACTCTAACACCTCGTCTTTGTTTCTCCCATCTCTCGGCTGCACGCACTCATCTTTCTCTTTGTGAGGCCGCTTTCACCCCCGTGTGCGCTCGGCTGCTTCTTCTTCTTTTTCATCCTTCCCTCTGATGCTTTCACACATTGATCCAACACACACACACACACACACACACACACACACACACACACACACACACACACACACACACACACACACACACGTACACACACAACAGAAGGCCGCGAACACGGCGGAATGCTGAAAAGTTGTGGTCGGCCGCCGGGCCTGACGAGGTGTCTTCTCACAGCTCCGCTCTCTTGACTGGTTGCAACACACCCCCGCCTGCCAGCGAGCACTTCCTTTTGCGAGGGATTACGGCGAAGGGGGGCGGCGTTCGCTCGCCGCATTTAGAACATCGGTGGGTAATCACGGCTAAAGATTTGAATCGTCTCCCCGGCGAGAACAAAGCTTCTCTGTGGCCGGGCGGCGAGTGGGAGGTTGTGACGTACGTACACACGCACACAAACACAAACACACACACACACACACACATGCTGGTTATCACTCGGAATGGGGACCAAGTTTTTGTTCATGACTTGTGGGGACCACCCTTTCTACAGGTTGAAATAAATAACATAATTTAAAAAGGGGACCTGTTGTTTTGACCCCATGCTGTCAGCATCGCCAGAACACGCACACACACACACATACTAGTTATCATTTGGAATGGGGACCAAGTTTTTGTTCATGACTTTTGGGGACCACCCTTTCTACAGGTTGAAATAAATAACATAATTTAAAAAGGGGACCTGTTGTTTTGACCCCATGCTGTCAGCATCGCCAGAACACACACACACACACACACACATACTAGTTATCATTTGGAATGGGGACCAAGTTTTTGTTCATGACTTGTGGGGACCACCCTTTCTACAGGTTGAAATAAATAACATAATTTAAAAAGGGGACCTGTTGTTTTGAACCCATGCTGTCAGCATCGCCAGAACACACACACACACACACACACATACTAGTTATCATTTGGAATGGGGACCACCGTTTCTACAGGTTGAAATGATTAACATCATTTGAAAAGAGGACCTGTTTTTCTTTGTCCCCATAGCGTCAGAAGTCCCCTAAAGGTGACTGTGTAAACAGAGCAATGTCCCCATTAAGTAAGCATTGCCAGAACACACACACACACACACACACACACACACACACACACACACACACACAGGTTATCATTTGGAATGGGGACCAAGTTTTTGTTCAGTACTTGTGGGGACCACCCTTTCTTCAGGTTGTGAAGGCATGAACAAAATGAAGTAAAATAGCCACTGCCCAGTTAGCTCATACACGTCTTTAAATCTCTGGATTGATGAAGTAATGTGTTGAGCATTCTCATAGGGGACCCTTGGGAAAAAGTTAATATGGTTCATGGGCACCAAACTCAAATAATTTTGCATAATTTACACAAATTTGTACGTGACTACTGAGGACCATTTAAAGAAGAAAAAAAAATCAAATTAGATGTTAAACATGTTGCTTTTCATTAAACATGTTTTATGGGCCAAAGCTTAAAATTCACATGGGCGTCTTCAGAGTGGATCTGACTATCATTTTTTGGTCCCCATACTGTCAGAAGTCCCCCACAGGTGTGTAAACAGAGCGATGTCCCCATTAAGTCAGAATTGCCAGAACACACACACGCACACACACACACTTGGAATGGGGATCAAGTTTTTGATCAGTACTTGTGGGGACCACCATTTCTACAGTTTGTGGAGCGATATCCCCATTAAGTCAGAATTGCCAGAACGCGCGCGCGCACACACACACACACACACACACACACATACACACACACACACACACTCATTTGGAATAGGGATCAAATTTTTGATCAGTACTTGTGGGGACCACCATTTCTACAGTTTGTGGAGCGATGTCCCCATTAAGTCAGAATTGCCAGAACACACACACACACACACACACACACACACACACACACACACATACATACATACATACATACATACATACACACACACACGGCAGAGCTAATATATGCGGCGTAAAAATGTTCCACATTTGAAGCCAAATTAGAGACCTAATCCTGGTTAATTGCCATTTCCTGTGTTTTTTATCCGACGGAGGGGAACATTCTCCACAAATGTGCAGCCTCGTCAATTTAGCCGCATGCTAATTGCAATAAAGCTCCAGCAAGGGATGGAAATCATAACAGAGCTGCCAACATTTGGTCGATTCCATAGAAGAGCTGCGTGTGCATAATAGTTACAGGAGGGGAGTGAGTCATGTGGCCCCATTCCTGGGTGGCTCTTGCGTGAGAGGATGAGGGGATTAATCATTTTGCAATGCGGTCTGCTGAAAATGACGGAAAAGTGTCACTCCACATAGCGGGGTCAAATTTGGAATGGTGACAAAACACATTTTAAGATATTAAACACTCAACTCCACTACCCCAATTCGTCCCGTTTCATGTGTCAGGTAAACGGCAACGAATAGGGCGGCATGAATCTCCTTTCTACTGTGTTTATTTAACATGTTTTTCTTCCGCTGATATTCTTTCTTGGAAGTTATCTCCCTGTGATCACGTATGATTGCTCAGCCTAGCTCGCTGTCGATCGATACCGTACGCTGGCTGGCCGCAGCACCGCCAGACATCCGATGTAATTATCTCACAAGTACGATCATTTCCCCCACAGTGCGACGTAAAATCAATAATTCCAAAAATCCCATAAAGTAGGACCATTTTAATTGTTTCTTTCAGTACAAGGCTTTCAGCAAAAAAACACAATTATTGACTGATGTTGTGCATTGCTTCGAGTGTCTCTTTACGACCAGGTGGTGGCGCCGTGGGGTGTGTTTTTTGAAAGGTAAAACTGCATTTTTCCTCTGAGGTCCTCGCACTGAAAAATTAAAGCTCGGGGCCATTTTGATCTTTTTCATTTTCAAAACCAATTCAAAGATTTTTTTAACCTGTCGTTCTCCCCTTATGCTATGGCTCCATAGCAGAACACATCAAATAAAGTGGCATACTCACTTTAAATGACCTAGCGGGCCAATGTAAATGATGTGGGATTCTCTTTCAAAAGACATAGCGGGCCATTTTAAATGATGTGGCATAGTCCTTCAAATGACAGAGGGACATTTTAAATGACGTGGCATACTCCTTCAAAAGACGTGGTGGTTAACTTTAAATGATGTGGCGGGTCTCCTTAAATTACCTAGCAGGCCAAATTGAATGACATAGCGGGCCAAATTAAATTATGTGGCATAGTCCTTCAAAAGATGCGGCGGGTCACTTTAAATGACTTAGCGGGCCAACTTAAATGAGGTGGCATAGTCCTTCAAAAGACATAGCGGGCGACTTTAATGAAATGGCATACTCCTTCAAAGGATGTCGGGGGTCGCTGTAAATGACCTGGCGGGTCAATTTAAATGATGTGGAATACTCCTTCAAAAGATGTAGCAGGCCACTTTAAATAACGTGACATACTCATTCAACAGACAAGGCGGGCATAGTTCAAAAGACGTGGTGGGTCACTTTAAATTACCTAGCAGGCTAATTTTGAATGACATAGCGGGCCACATTAAAATGATGATCAAAGGATGCGGCGGCTCACTTTAAATGACTTAGCGGGCCAATTTAAATTATGTGGCATAGTCCTTCAAAAGATATGGTGGTCCACTTTATATGACATAGTGGGCCACTTTAAATAACGTGACATACTCATTCAAAAGACAAGGCGGGCATAGTCCAAAAGACATGGGAAGTCACTTTAAATGACCTAGCAGGCCAATTTGAATGACATAGCGGGTCACTTCAAATGAAATGGCAGGCCAGTTATAAATGATGTGGCATACTCCTTTAAAAGGATGTGGCTGGTCACTTTAAATGACCTAGCGGGTCCCTTTAAATCAGGGGTCTCAAACTCAATTTACCTGGGGGCCACTGGATGCAGAGTCTGGGTGAGGCTGGGCCGCGAGAAAAGATTTCTTTAAAAAAATGTTGCATATTCCTCAGCATGTCTAGTTGTATAATGACGTTTCAAATTGTATCCATTATGCACCGCAACTTTGTCTGTGCAAATAAGACACGTCGGGGTGGCCCTGTGCTCAACAAAGAAATATTGCATCTCTCACATTGCATCCCTGAATCGTCTTTGCTCATCATAAACCTTTCTCTTCACTGCAGGCTTTGAAAAAGACATGTTTGGGGTTGTGGAATATATTTGTATTTAGCCGACGCACGGAGAATAATGTTATTTCCGCAATGTGTTGTTCCGCTTTTTCTCCCTACAGCAACACAGCGGCCGGCGGATAATGGCCGGGAAAGTACCGAGATAGCAAGCGCAGTTATCCAGCATTATATAGAAATATATGTAGTGTTCATCGTGTGAGGCAATGCTAATTAAACAATAAAAATAAACAACGGTTTGAGTTGGCCCAGGTTATTACTGACGGACAGGTGTGACTGCAGCCAGGCACTTAAAAAAAACCTTGTCTCAAGGGCAACGTCTCTGTCCCTTTTACTGATTTGCCGCTTTTCCACTAATGTAGGGGTAGGCAACCCAGAATGTTAAAAGAGCCATTGTGGAGCCAAATAACGACACTGTCAAGCTTCATTCATATCAAACACGCGGGCCGCACTAACATTAAACTTTCATATTAAGGTGGGGGCCGCAAAAAGGCCCGCGGGCCGCATGTCTGGGACCCCTCCTTTAAATTAACTGGCGGCCCATTTTAAGTGATGTGTCGTACTCCTTCAAAGGACGTGACTGGTCACTTTAAATAGCCTAGCAGGCCAATTTTGAATGACATAGCGGGCCACTTTAATGATGCGGTCCACTTTAAATGATGCGGGCCACTTAAAATGACGCGGCATAGTCCTTCAAAAGACGGACCAAATTAAATGATGTCGCACACCCCTTCAACAGACATCACAGGCCACTTAAATGATGTGGCACACTCCTTCATAAGACGTGATGGGTCACTTTAAATAACGTGGCAGGCCAATTTTGAATGACATAGCGGGCCACCTTAAATGATGCGGCATAGTCTTTCAAAAGACGGGGCGAACCAAATTAAATGTCGCACACCCCTTCAACAGACGTCACGGGCCACTTAAATGATGTCGCACACTCCTTCATAAGACGTGGCGGGTCACTTTAAATAACCTAGCAGGCCAATTTTGAATGACATAGTGGGCCACTTTTAATGATGTGCCACAGTCCTTCAAAAGACGTGGCGGGCCAATTTAAATGACGTGGCATACTCCTTTAACAGACGTCACGGGCCACCGTAAATTGATGTGGTGTGCAACTTCATAAGACGTGGCGGGTCACTTTAACTTAGCAGGCGAATTTTGAATGACATAGCGGGCCACTTAAAATTATGCGGCATAGTCCTTCAAAAGACAGGGCGGACCAAATTAAATGTGGCACACTCCAACAGACGTCACGGGCCACATTAAATGATGTGGCACACTCCTTAAAACTTGGCGGGTGACTTTAAATGATGTAGCATACTCCTTAAGATGTGGCGGGTCACTTTAAATGATGTAACATATTCCTTCATAAGAAGTGTCGGGTCAGTTTAAATAACCTAGCAGGCCAATTTTGAAAGACATAGCGGGTCACTTTAAATGATGGGGCAGCGTCCTTCAAAAGACGGGGCGGACCAAATTAATGATACGGCATACTCCTTCAACAGACGTCACAGGCCACGTTAAATGATGTAGCACACTCCTTCATAAGACGTGCAGGTCACTTTAAATGATGTAGCATATTCCAAGAGACTTGGCGGGCCACTTTAAATAACGTGACATACTCCTTCAAAAGATAAATGATCTTCTGAGGGTCACTTTAAATGACGTGGCAGGTCACTTTAAATGATATATAAATACACCTACATATACATACACAGACATCTAGCAAACAGTTGACGCAGGGTTAGATCTTGCTTTGGTTTTTGCCCACTGTGCCGTGAGATACAGTCTGGTGTGCCGTGGGAGATGATCTAATGTCACCTATTTGGGTTAAGAATATATTTTTTGCAAACCAGTAATTATAGTCTGCAAATTATGTGTTGTTGTCGAGTGTCGGTGCTGTCTAGAGCTCGGCAGAGTAACCGTGTAATACTATTACATATCAGTACGTGGCAGCAGGTAGCTAATTGCTTTGTAGATGTCGGAAACAGCGGCAGGCAGTGTGCAGGTAAAAAGGTGTCTAATGCTTAAACCAAAAATACACAAAAGGTGAGTGCCCCTAAGAAAAGGCATTGAAGCTTAGGGAAGGCTATGCGGAACAAAACTAAAACTGAACTGGCTACAAAGTAATCAAAAACAGAATGCTGGACGACAGCAAAGACTTACTGTGGAGCCAAGGCGGCGTCCACAATGTACATCCGAACATGACAGGACAATCAACAATGTCCCCACAAAGAAGGATTAAAAACAACTGAGATATTCTTGATTGCTAAAACAAAATAGATGCAGGACATATGACTCAAAGGAAGACATGAAACTGCTACAGGAAAAATACCAAAAAAAAAAGAGAAAAAGCCACCAAAATAGGAGCGCAAGACAAGAACTAAAACTCTACACGGAGAACAGCTAAATAGTCCAAATAAGTCAGGGTGTGATGTGACAGGTGGTGACAGTACATCTACTTTGAGACAAGAGCTATAGTGATGCATGCTTGCTTATGCTTTAAAGCATGGGTGTCAAACTCTGGCCCGCGGGCCAAATTTGGCCCACCGTGTAATTTAATTTGGCCCTTGAGGCAATATCAAATTAACATTAGAGCTGGCCTACCGGTATTATAACACCGCATTCACCGCTAATACTCATACTTACCAACCCTTTCAATTTTCCCGGTAGACTCCCAAATTTCAGTCCCCTTGCCGAAAATCACCCGGGGCAGCCATTCTCCCAAATTTCTCTCGATTTCCACCCAAACAACATTATTGGGGACCTGCATTAAAGGCACTGCATTCAACGTCCTCTACAACCTGTCGTCCTGTCCGCTTTTTCTCCATACAAACATTGTGCCGGCCCAGTCACATACTATATGCGGACTTTACACACAAACAAGTGAATACATGCATACTTGGCCAACAGCCATACAGGTCACACTGAGGGTGGCCGTATAAACAACTTTAACACTGTTACAAATATGCGCCACACTGTGAACCCACACCAAACAAGAATGACAACCACATTTAGGGAGAACATCCGCACCGTAACACAACATAAACCCAACAGAACAAATACCCAGAAACCCTTGCAGCACTAACTCTTCCGGGACCCTACAATATACACCCCCCGCTACCACCAAACCCCACCAAGTTAATGTTGATATTTACATCAGAAAGCTACAAATAGGAAAGAGGCATTAATTTTTATTTTTTATTTTATTTAATATACCATTGATATTTTTAAATTATCATTATTATTTGAAAATCGATTTTGCATGTCACTATAAAGTTATATAAGCCTTGCTCGTTCAATATTCAATGCAAAACTTGTTTGGGTCCCTACTAAAATGTTAATTTGTTCAACCTTGGCCCGCGGCTTTGTTCAGTTTAAAATTTTGGCCCACTCTGTATTTGAGTTTGACATCCCTGCTTTAAAGTCATATCCAACAATTGCGACGACGACTTTTTATTGTCAACTGAGTTTAGTTTTTTAATGATTTCTGCTGGGGGTGTGCCTCTGCATTTTTGCCACGCAAAAAATGTGCCTTGGCTCAAAAAAGGTTGAAAAACACTGCTTTAAATGACTTGGGCAGGGGGGGTGCACTTTATATGATGTGGCGGGCCTTGTGAGAGCTGTAAACCTTTAATATCTTTGGAACACGCCTGGCAAAGCTACAAATCTGCGCATAAATAAATAAATGGGTTGTACTGGTATTGCGCTTTTCTACCTTCAAGGTACTCAAAGCGCTTTGACACTACTTCCACATTCACCCATTCACACACACATTCACACACCGATGGAGGGAGCTGCCATGCAAGGCGCTAACCGGCACCCATCAGGAGCAAGGGTGAAGTGTCTTGCTCAGGACACTGCGGCCGAGGTTGGTACTAGGTGGGGATTGAACCGGGGACACTCGGGGTTGCGCACGGCCACTCTTCCACTGCGCCACGCCGTCCCGTCACGTGCTTACACCACTTAACATGTCCGAAAAGGAGTAAGAAGAAGCAGATTTCAGTTAAACCCTCATTTGTGTCTTAGAAAAAAAAAATCCACAATGGATGCAAATAAAGTCTTAATTTCAGTTGTTTTGTGTCTTGCGGTTACACAACAGGAGGGAACGCGTGCATATTCAGACGCTCCTTGGAGTCACGCTCCGTGTCTTTTGTTCCAATAACCTCACATTCACTCGTTAGTTACTCCTGCCTTGTCGTGACTCGGATTATTATTTGTGTGCGTGAGTCCGAAGTGCAGCAAACATCTCGCTTGCCTGGGGCCCTCTCAGGCAACAAGGAGGCCTCCACTTTCAGAGGGGACCAAGGAGCAGGACTCTGCCAGCTGGACTGCCTATGAAAGCGGCCTGGGGCCAGGCGTGACCTCCCTATGGCTTCTGCCTTGAAGAGTCTGAGGGGAGGGGGGGGACTTCTGTTCTCCTTTTCTTTATTGCTTCCTGCCTGGCATGGCAGCCAAGGACCAGCAGGTAGATTAGAAGAAAAAAAAAAAACTTCTTCCCTTCCTCCTCCTCCTCCTCCTCATCATCATTAAAGCTGGAGGCTGAGAGGGAGTGTCTGCACTTTCATCCGACGTTTAGCACAACACCGCCAGCAGCTCTCAGCAGGCAAATGAGTGTTGTTGAATTACCCGAAACATGACTGAGGCTTTGAAACACACACACACGCACACAAACTCACACACACTTATCATCATGCTGAGGGACTCCCAACACAGCAAACTATGAACTATGAACATTTGAATGACATCATAGCACGAACGCATTCAAGCCGGGGTGTCCAAAGTGCGGCCCGGGGTACCTGCACCTTGTTCTTTATAATCAATCAATGTTTACTTATATAGCCCTAAATCACTAGTGTCTCAAAGGGCTGCACAAACCACAACACAAACCACTACGACATCCTCGGTAGGCCCACATAAGGGCAATGATGACCCAGTGGGACGTCGGTGTGAGTACAACCCCAAAAGTGACTATATTGTAGCTTCCAATCCCTGGATTTGTTGAATTAGGTCCTGACGTTGAGCTACTCAACATTGAAACAACATGCTTTTCGACGACATTTAATCAATGCTGGGTTCTGACGTTGTTTTGACCATTGAAACTCGGTCATTTCCCAACCAATATTCTACAACTCAAACATAACGTTAGAACAAAATGCTTTTTCAATGTTTAATAAATGTCGGGTTCTGACGTTGATTTGACCATTGAAATTTGGTCATTTCCCAACCAATATTCCACCACAAAAGTACAACGTTGAAACATGTTTTTTGACAACATGTATTCAATGTCAGGTTGTAACGTTGATTTCACCATTGACACTTGGTCATTTCCGAACAATTATTGTACTCTACAAATACAACTTTGGAACAACATGCTTTTTTACGTTTAATCAATGTTGGGTTCTGACGTTGATTTGACCATTGAAATTTGGTCATATTCCAACCTATATTCTATCACGCAAATATGTTGAAACATGCTTGTTGACGATTATTCAATGTCAGGTTGTGACATTGATTTGACCATTGAAATTTGGTCATTTCCCAACCAACATTCTACAACTCAAACATAACGTTGGAACAAAATGCTTTTTCAATGATTAATCAATGTCAAGTTCTTACCTTGATCTGATCAATGAAATTTGGTCATTTCCCAACCAATATTCTATCACACGAATACAACGTTGAAACAACATGCTTTTTGACGATGTTTATTCAACTTCAGGTTATGACGTTGATTTGACCTTTGAAAATTGGTCATTTCCCAACCAAAATATTCTACAACTCAAACCAAACGTTGAAACATGCTTTTTCAATGTTTACTCAATGTTGGGTTGTGACGTTGATTTGACCATTGAAATTTAGTCATTTCCCAAACAATATTCTACAACTCAAACCTAACGTTGAAACAACATGCTTTTGGATATTGTTTAATTAATGTTGGGTTGTGACGTTGATTTGACTATTGTAATTTAGTAATTTCCCAACCAATATTCTACAACACAAATACAACTTTAAAACAACATGCTTTTTGACAATGGTTAATCAATGTTAGGTTCTAACGTTGATTTGACTATTGAAATGTTGTCATTTCCCAACCAATATTCTACAACACAAATACAACATTGAAACAACATGCTTTTTGACAACGTTTAATCGTCAGGTTGTGACGTTGATTTGACCATTGAAATTTGGTCATTTCCCAAACAACGAGGACCAAACGATAGGGATCAACAATGTATCAACACATTATAAAACGTTGTTTATAAGTCAGTTTCAAAAATCATGTGTGTATAATCAATAATGTATCAACGTCTTGTGCCCGCTGGGATTGGAGTACTCAATACGCATTGCAGGTCTGGACTGGTGATAAGGCCTAAAATCGATACGGTTATATAAATTGCAGCCTCCTGCGATACATTTTACATCACCAAATAATATTTGGCATATAAAAGATTATACAATCTTTTCCAAACAGGCTGCCTGGTCGACTTTTGTCAAGGGCACTGTATTTCATAAAATTACTGGAGTTCTTAGTACGACATCATATTGTATTGTTTTTCTTACAATATTTCTTGTCTAAAAGGTTTTTTTTTTTTTTAAAGGCATCTTAGTTTTGACGTTTTGGAGGGCCAAGCAAAGACTTAAACAGCAACCGGTATTTAAGCCGCACCCACCAAATTTTAGATTAAACCAGACCATAAGCCGCAGCTATATGTACCAGTACAAAAGATTGTGTAAACATTTATTAACATACCTTGATTGTTTCCAAACGGCGTCTGTAACACGGCAGTAAAACGGCTGACCACACAAAACAGAAGTCATTGTCATGTGACAGTGACGTTTTGGTGAATTTACGTAACTGTAACTATACAAATAAAGATGCCATTGAAAGTTAATACTAACACAGACACCTGTAAATGTGTTAGCATATTCGCTAATGCTAACAATGCTAGCTTGATTATATTATGACAGCACGTACAAATATGCGGGAAAACCCTCCTACAGACATTGCACATGGGACGGTTCAGCAAGTAAGACTTGTTGTAGTTATATTGTAAAACTTACAAACGTTGCTTAGAGTGATGAATGAAGAATCCTTTCTATCAGAAATGCTATGGACAGTAAAAAGGTAAATGGTAAATAGGTTATACCTACGTATAAAGCACTTTTCTACCGTCAAGGTACTCAAAGCGCTTTGACAGTATTTCCACATTCACACATTCACACACTGATGACGGGAGCTGCCATGCAAGGCCCTAACCACCACCCATCAGGAGCAAGGGTGAAGTGTCTTGCTTAAGGACACCACGCACGTGACGTGGTTGGTAGAAGGTGGGGATTGAACCAGGAACCCTCAGGTTGCTGGCATGGCCACTCTTCCAACCGCGCCAGGCCGAATACTTGAATACTTTCGCATTCGAGGCACGAAACCGGATGTACATGTTCAACCCGAAGCACCTGGATTGAGCGAACTCGTAAACAATAACACACCTTTTCAGTGTCTGTCGGTGAAATATGAAAACTACTTGTTTCATACAAAACATGATGGCTGTTAGCAGGGGGGGAAAAAATCCATATATCAGCTGCACTGTTTTATAAGCCGCAGG
>NC_084614.1:17218489-17223489 GCF_033978795.1 Nerophis ophidion | reverse complement strand
GGGACACCTAAAGATTCGCAGCCCTAGTGTGTGTGTATAGTGTATATATATATATATATATATATATATATATAATATCTCATTTTCAAAATGTCCTGCGGGGCCACACTTAGGACACCCCTGTACTCTCGCCTCTACTTCGTGAAAGTACCAATGCTCATTTGTTCACATGTCCTTTCGAGTACCCCGCCTTTCCCCCGCCGGGGTAGGCTCCAGCTCTGACTCCAGTGAGGCCAAGTGGACAGAACAGATAAACGGCCGGACGCATCTGCCGGGTACTTAGTGGAGGACCGTGGCAGTTACTTGAGCAGCACAAATTGGCGATCGGGTCAGAAAGCCACAAAGTCGCCCACCGCTGACAAAATGTTCGTACGCGTACCCTTTCCTCCGGGCTCCCAACCTCCGAAAACGCAGCGCCTCCGCGTCTATGTCTAATTAGGCCTGCTTGTGTGTGTGTGTGTGTGTGTGTGTGTGTGTGTGTGTGTGTGTGTGTGATAATGACCCAGAGCAGGACCGCACCAGTCGAGTGGAACTTCTTTCAATTATCCAGCAGGGGGCCAGCTAGGGTCAGACTGCTATCAACGTGGGCAGCTAATCCACTGAGGAAGAAGATGTTAACAATATCCGGCTTATGGAGGGAGACAGCCGGTTGTTTCGACGCAACATTGTTAACTGCATTATTAATGTCGATTTGTGCGGCGCCTGTTGAGGGAAAACCGTTTTTTTTGTTTTGTTTGTTTTTTAAAAAGCTGCAATTAACGTTTCGCGTCCACCAGCAAAGTTGTTGTTGTTGCCGCCATGGTTTCCAGGTGGATTTTCACGGGATTACGGGCGCACAGATGTACACCGCACGTGCCGCTTGCATCAGCCACGACGCATAATGCATCCAGGACACGCTCATTAGCTGCAACACAAGTGTGTGTTACACCGCTCCCGTTTCACCGCATAATCCGCTTTGGTGGAAATGCTGTAACTGGACGCTCAGGCTTGTTAAGCACCTTAATTGGCTCCGAGAATTGTGTGTGTGTGTGTGTGTGTGTGTGTGTGTGTGTGTGTGTGTGTGTGTGTGTGTGTGTGTGTGTGTGTGTGTGTGTGTGTTTTCCAAACCACCATGAGTCACCCACTGTTGTTTTGGCAACTGGCGTAATGCTATTTTTTAATTTCTTTGCACAAAGTGCAAACATAGGAGAAAAAGACCACATATTTATCTTAAAGGCCAACTGAAACCCACTACTACCGACCACGCAGTCTGATAGTTTATATATCAATGATGAAATATTAACATTGCAACACCTGCCAATACGGCCGGTTTAGTTTACTAAATTGCAATTTTAAATTTCCCGCGGAGTTTCTTGTTGAAAACGTCGCGGAATGATGACGCGTGACGTCACGGACTGTCAGGAAATATTAGCGCAGCACCACTTGCGGCTAAAGGTCGTCTCTTTTCATCGCGAAATTAAACAGTATTCTGGACATCTGTGTCGCTGAATCTTTTGCAATTTGTTCAGTTAATAATAAGTCAAAGTAGAAAAATGGAGGTGGTAAGATGTAGTCTTTAGCCACACAAACACACGGTGATTCCTTGTTTAAAATACCCGGAGGTGAAGCTTTACTATGGATCAGAGCGGTCAAGCGAACATGGATCCCGACCACATGTCAACTGGCAGGCTTCGGTGAGAAAATTGTGGTAAAAAGTCGCCTCTTGCCGGAGATCTGCTGAGCTTGTGCCATCCATGCAGCTGCCATCGATTTCCCTCAGACACTGCGCGTCAAGACACCCGTGGACACACCCCTCCGACTATCAGGTACTATTTAATCTCACTAAAACACTAGCAACACAATAGAAAGATAAGGGATTTTCCAGAATTATCGTAGTAAATGTGTCTAAAAACATCTGAATCCGTTCCAATGCAATCCCCCTTTTTTTTTTTTTGTTCTAGTCCTTCGCTATCAATATCATCATCCACGAATCTTTCATCCTTGCTCAAATTAATGGGGGAATTGTCGTTTTCTCGGTCCGAATAACTGTTTTTGTTGGAGGCTCCCATTAAAAACAATGTGAGGACGTAAGGAGCTCTCACCCTTGTGACGTCATCGTCTGCTACTTCCGGTAAAGACAAAGCTTTTTTATCTGCACCAAAACTTGCGAACTTTATCGTCGATGTTCTCTACTAAATCCTTTCAGCAAAAATATGGCAATATCGCAAAATGATCAAGTATGACACATAGAATGGACCATGTTTAAATAAGAAAATCTCATTTCAGTAGGCCTTTAAAGCATATAGATGACATCACAATATACACCGCTTACCGCAAGGGTGTCAAACGTACGGCCAGATCGGGCCCACCAAGGAGTCCAACCCCGCCTGCAAGATGAGTTCGTCAAGTACCATATTTTTAAGTCGCGTTTTTTTTCATAGTTTGGCCGGGGGTGCGACATATACTCAGGCGCGACTTATGTGTGAAATTAACACATTACCGTAAAATATCAAATAATATTATTTATCTCATTCGCGGAAGAGACGAAGAAAATGTCAGCAATCGTCACACACACGTCAACCAATAAGAATTCGGCTGGGGAGGGTCATGGCAGAAGTGCATTGTGGGTCATGGGATGCTAACTGCTATATGCTACTGCCGTAGCTATTAAAATGGATAATTTCATCGTTGGTGGTAACTTATAAAAACTGAGAAGGGCTGAACAAAAATGGCACCGAAAAAGAAATCATGTACTGCAGATTACAAGCTGGACGTAGTGAAATATGCAGCAGAAAACGACAAGAGGAAGCGGCGCATACCTTTGGAGTTGGCAGAGTTGTTTAGAAGCAACATCAAGGAAGACGATTTCATGGGATTTAGCGATTAGGAGTGACAGATTGTTTGGTAAACGTATAGCATGTTCTATATGTTATAGTTATTTGAATGACTCTTACCATAATATGTTATATTAACATACCAGGCACCTTCTCAGTTGGTTATTTATGCCTCATATAACGTACACTTATTCAGCCTGTTGTTCACTATTCTTTATGTATTTTAAATTGCCTTTTAAATGTCTATTCTTGGTGTTGAGTTTTATAAAATAAATTTCCCCCCAAAATGCGACTTACACTCCAGTGTGACGTATATATGATTTTTTCCTTCTTTATTATGCATTTTGGCCCGCGCGACTTATAACCCGAAAAATACGGTATTTAATTTTATTTTTTTTTATTGATCAATCCAACAAAACAATACACAACAATACCATAATAACGCAATTCCAATTCCATAACCAAACCCGACCCAGCAACACTCAGAATAGCAATAAACAGAGCAATTGAAGTGAATTATATTTATATTGCGCATTTTCTCTAATGACTCAAAGCACTTTACAAAGTGAAACCCAATATGTAAGTTACATTTAAACCAGTGTGGGTGGCACTGGAAGCAGGTGGGTAAAGTGTCTTGCCCAAGGACACAACGGTAGTGACTAGGATGGCGTAAGCGGGGATCGAACCTGGAACCCTCAAGTTACTGGCAAGGCCACTCTACCAACCGAAAGCACTGGATAAACGCTAGATAAAACATAGAAACATGGATAAAATAGAAATAAAAACATAAACACTAGATAAACACTGGATAAAACATAGAAACAGGTAAAATAGAAATAAAAACATAGAAACATAAATACATTAGAAATAAAAACACTACATAAACACTAGATAAAACATAGGAAAGTAGGTAAAATAGAAATAAAAACATGAAAAACACTACATAAACACTAGATAAAACATAGAAACAGATAAAATAGAAATAAAAATATGAAAGCACTGGATAAACACTAGATAAAACATAGATAAAATAGAAATAAAAACATGAAAAACAACATAAACACTAGATAAAAGTGACATAGATAAAATAGAAATAAAAACATGAAAAACACTAGATAAACACTCGATAAAAAACATAAATAAAATAGAAATAAGAACATGAACAACACGAGATAAACACCAGATAGAAACATAGATGAAATAGAAATTAAAACATGAAAACATTAGATAAACACTAGAAAAAACAGAGACATGGATAAAATAGAAATAAAAACATGAAAAACACTAGATAAACACTCGATAAAAAACATAGAAACATAGATAAAATAGAAATAGAAACATGAAAAACAGTAGATAAACACTCATTAAAAAACAGATAAAATAGAAATAAGAACATGAACAACACGAGATAAACACTAGATAAAAAACATAGAAACATAGATAAAATAGAAATAATAACATGAAAAACACTAGATAAACACTCGATAAAAAACATAGAAACATGGATAAAATAAAAATAAAAACATGAAAAACACTAAACACTAGATAAAAACATTGAAACATAGATAAAATAGAAATAAAAATATGAAAGCACTGGATAAACACTAGATAAAACATAGATAAAATAGAAATAAAAACATGAAAAACACTACATAAATACTAGATAAAAGTGACATAGATAAAATAGAAATAAAAACATGAAAAACACTAGATAAACACTCGATAAAAAACATAGAAACAGATAAAATAGAAATAAAAATATGAAAGCACTGGATAAACACTAGATAAAATAGAAATAAAAACATGAAAAACACTACATTAACACTAGATAAAAGTGACAGATAAAATATAAATATAAACATGAAAAAACCTAGATAAACGCTCGATAAAAACATAGAAACATGGATGAAATAGAAATTAAAAACATGAAAAACACTAGATAAACACTAGATAAAACAGACGTGGATAAAATAGAAATAAAAACATGAGAAACACTAGATAAACACTCGATAAAAAACATAGATAAAATAGAAATAAAAACATGAAAAACACAAGATAAACACTAGATAAAAAACATAGAAACATAGATAAAATTGAAATAAAAACATGAAAAACAAGATAAAACATAGATAAAATAAAAACAACAACAGTATGTGTATATGTATTTTTGTACAGTGTTTATTTCTA
>NC_084614.1:17120989-17215989 GCF_033978795.1 Nerophis ophidion | reverse complement strand
CCTATTCAAAATTAAACGCGTCTTCACTTGGCCTGCTCGAAAGAAAATCTTCCACACACACAAAAAAAAAAGGACATTATTTACTTTTCAAGCAGTCGTGCTTGTCTGGCGGCTCTGTTGGCTTCTCCCGCCGTCAGCTGTTTGTTTTAAATCAAAGCTGAAGATTGCCCAATTTTGCCCCGCCCCCCCCCCCCATTGAAGGCCGCGTTCAGGAGAATAAATCAATTTTCTATGTTAAAGATGCTATCCAGTCAATATTTGTAGGTAGGGGCCTGGAAAGCACTGGGGGGAAAAATACAGAATCCAGGCCTAAAATCTAAGCACTTGTTCTTTATCCCATTTCTGACATTTCCTGAAAGTATCACTAAAGGGGATTTATGATGACAACATGTAATAATATATCCCAAAACATGCAACTTTTTAATCAAATTTCAATAATAGAATATTGACACTGATTTGGTGGATTTAAAGCAGAGGTCCCCAAACTACGGCCCGCAGGCCGGATCCAGCCCACCAGCGTCCAAAAATCCGGCCCGCAGGAAGTCCCAAGTTTACATTAAAAAAAAAATATATATATATGTATATATACTAGAGATGTGCGGTTTGCAGTCTCATCAGCGGAGTCCGCAGACAAACCGTGCGTCGGGCGGGTGACATGACGAATAAATAGATTTTAAATAGATTCGGGCGGGTGGCGGTTGAACCATTCGGGAATATTTAATATACATAGTTAAGGGATCGGCAACCTTTATCACTCAAAGAGCCATTTTGACCCGTGTCTCAAAGTAGAGAAGACAATAGGAGCCGCAAAACATTCTCGCAAATATCTGCTAGCGGTCACCCAGTTAACGAGAATAAGGGCGTGCTATGAAGCCATTGCCTTTGACGCTTCTACAACATGTACAAACTGCTTGACAGTCCAGCAACATGTTGTATGCAGCCTCCGCAGACACACGCACACGACTGCAAGGCATACTGGGTGACACAGAGTACACTGAAGGTTGTGATATAGACAATTTTAACACTCTTACTATTATGCGCCACACTGTGAAGCCACACCAAACAAGAATGACAAACACATTTCTGGAAAACATCCTCACAGTAACACAACATAAACGCTACATAATTACCCAGAATCCTTTTCATCCATGACCCCCGTGCGTCTGTAAGATGGGCGAGGTTGGGAGCGCGGGGGTGTAAAATATAGTCAGGAAGAGTCATGGATGCAAAGGATTTTGGGTATTTGTTGTCTTGCGTTTGTGTTGTGTTACTGTGAGGATGTTTTCCCGAAATGTGTTTGTCATTCTCGTTTGGTGTGGCTTCACAGTGTGGCGCATAATAGTAAGAGTGTTACAATTGTTTATATCACAACCATCAGTGTACTCTGTATCACCCAGTATGCCTTGCAGTCATGTACGTGTATTTGCGGAAGCTGCATACAACATGTTACTGGACTGGCATGCAGTTTGTACATGTCGTAGAAGGCGTCAAAGGCATTGGCTTCATAGAACGCCCTTATTCTCGTTAACTGGATGAGCACCAGCAAATATTCACGAGAATGGTTGCGGGTCCCATTGTAATCTTTACTCTGTGAAACAGGTCTAAATAGTTCTTTGAGGGGTAAAGGATGCCGACCCCTGATATATAACAACGGGCGGGCGGTTGCGGTTTTGATAAAATGTTGGTTCGGGTAGATGACGACTTTAGTGATGCGGTTGCGGATGATATAATTGCCTATCCGCACATCTTTTATATATATATATATATATATATATATATATATATATATATATATATTATCCACTGCATTTTGCTCACCTGCTACACACCTTTCGGCTCATTCCACTGTCTCTCCTCTCTGCCTGTGCTGTGAGCACTGACTCCATGTGCTCTGAATACGCACTGCTGATTGGCAGTTACATGCGCTCTGAATGCGCACTGCTGATTGGCAGTTACCGCTCTGGGTGTAACCAATCAGCTGGTTCTGTGGGTGGGACAATGCTGGGTGCTGCAGAGACATACTGACAGAGGCAAAGGCAGAACTAAGCAGAGCAGCTTGTTAAGACCTTAGTTTAGGCGGCGGCTCTTTGTTGTTAAGGCGGCTGCATTAACAATAAAAAGCTGTGGGAAACCCTGCACATATAATCCTTTGGCTGGCGTCCTACTTTACTTGTGTTTATATATTTATTTAACTTTCGTTTTTCCAGGGTAAAGCAACTAAGAACAAAATATATCATGTTAGAGATGTTGAAGTGTGATTAGGGCTGGGTGATATGGCTGATAACTGTATCATATTTTATATCGATAATCATTGATATTTTTTTATGACCTATGGAAAATAAGGAGCGGGAGAAACATATATTAAACGTAAACATTTTTTATTCCAAATGTAACCTGTTTGATTATAGCGCGCTCACCTAATAAGGCAGAAAGGAAAGGAAATGTCAACACAAACAATGTAAACGAAATTGTAAAATCACATTGAACACTTAACAATAACGTCTTAAAATGAAGGTGCAAAAATAAGGATTAAGAAATATAAAGACAGTATAACATACATCCATAAACATGGATGCATATGCAAAAATGCAATATATGTATCTTTACAGTAATCTATTTATTTATATCTGCACCTTATTGTTTTTTTTTATCCTGCACTACCATGAGCTAATGCAACGGAATTTCATTCTTATCTGTACTGTAAAGCTCACATTTGAATGACAATAAAAAGGAAGTCAAGCCTAATAAAGTGTCACAAAATAGTGTGACTTTCTTCTTCCCACTTTGCACCTGCAGAACCATTGTCTGCAGGTTTAGCGCCCGGGAGTTACAGCTGTGCTCTAAAGGTGGTGTGATATTACCGGTCTTGGTGGGGACGAGCGCCTTGCATCATTTTACAGACTACATTATCCAATCCAATCCACTTTATTTATATAGCACATTTAAACAACAAAATGTTTCCAAAGTGCTGCACAGCAATATTAAAAACAACATTCAAATACTATCCTGATCTCCACCAATCACCTGAATAAAAAAATAAAAAATAAATAACATAATATATATATTATAATATAAGAAGTTTTAAATAATATAAGTGACTTTTAACTTGATATAATTTTATTGACGCTAATATTTTATTTTGAAAATCCAACACGGCGAGCTTCATTTGTTACGGCGCCTAACTATTGATGTGAGGATATCAAAATATCACGGTACGATATCGGCAATCGATCAATACAAGTTTATTTATATAGCCCTAAGTCACCAGTGTCTCAAAGGGCTGCACAAGCCACTTCCTCGGCTCAGCTCCCACATCAGGGCAAGGAAAAACTCAACACAATGGGGTACAATGAGAAACCTTGGAGTGGATGTAGTTAATAGTGAGAGTCCAGTCCATAGTGGATCTAGTTAATAGTGTGAGAGTCCAGTCCATAGTGGATTTAACATAATAGTGAGAGTCCAGTCCATAGTGGATCTAACATAATAGTGAGAGTCTAGTCCATAGTGGCTCTAACATAATAGTGAGAGTCCAGTCCATAGTGGATCCAACATAATAGTGGGAGAGTCTAGTCCGTAGTGGATATAACACAATAGTGAGAGTCCAGTCCATAGTGGATCTAACATAATAGTGTGAGAGTCCAGTCCATAGTGGATCTAACATAATAGTGAGAGTCAAGTCCATAGTGGATCCAACATAATAGTGTGAGACTCCAGTCCATAGTGGATCTAACATAATAGTGTGAGAGTCCAGTCCATAGTGGATCTAACATAAGAGTGTGAGAGTCCAGTCCATAGTGGATCTAACTTAATAGTGAGAGTCTAGTCCATAGTGGATCTAACATAATAGTGTGAGAGTCCAGTCCATAGTGGATCTAACATAATAGTGTGAGAGTCCAGTCCATAGTGGATCTAACATAATAGTGTGAGAGTCCAGTCCATAGTGGATCTAACATAATAGTGAGAGTCTAGTCCATAGTGGATCTAACATAATAGTGTGAGAGTCCAGTCCATAGTGGATCTAACATAATAGTGAGCGTCGAGTCTATAGTGGATCCAACATAATAGTGTGAGTCCAGTCCATAGTGGATCTAACATAATAGTGTGAGAGTCCAGTCCATAGTGGATCTAACATAATAGTGAGAGTCTAGTCCATAGTGGATCTAACATAATCTAACATCTAACATTAACGCCTTGGCGCAGTGGGAAGAGTGGCCGTGTGTAACCCGAGGGTCCCTGGTTCAATCCCCACCTAGTACCAACGTCGTCACGTCCGTTGTGTCCTGAGCAAGACACTTCATCCTTGCTCCTGATGGGTGCTGGTTAGCGCCTTGCATGGCAGCTCCCTCCATCAGTGTGTGAATGTGTGTGTGAATGGGTGAATGTGGAAGTAGTGTCAAAGCGCTTTGAGTACCTTGAAGGTAGAAAAGCGCTATACAAGTGCAACCCATTTATTTATTATTTATTTATAATAATAAAAAATATATAACATTAGTCTGACTGCAGTCCCTTTGAAAATATCTCCAAAATTGCCATACTGTCCAGGTGACTTTTCCTCACTCATTCACAATTTATTCACTCTCTGTATCAAAAATCCCCCAAAAAAGGTGACTTTTTCACTTTTATCCACCATTTCTTCATTTTTACTTTCTCTTCCCACTCCATGCAAAGAATCAACCACCAGACAACAAGATGGCGCAACAAAACGTGATAGTTGATACTTGTACCTGATTGGCTGTTAGCCTGTCCCTCCCACTGATCAGTGACCACTTCCTGCGTTGCTCGGTTACCACAGAGCGAGTGCCTTTTGTTCATGCAACCAACCTTGCTTCGCAGCTTCCGCTTTCTTCCGACAAAGAAAAAAAAAAAGCATCAAACATTCTATCAATGGCATTTTTTATTGCTAACGATTATGTGTCTATCGCGATATATATCGATACAGTCTTATCGCCCAGCCCTACCGGTCCCTGAATACGGCGCCAAGCAAAACACTGGCATATGTGTATTTATATATTTATTTAACTTTTTGATTATCAAGGGTAGAATGTTGTTGTTGTTTTTTTAACTCATGGTGGTTTGGACGACACACACACACACACATAGACACACACACACACACAAAAAGGTAGAGCAATTAAGAACACATTTCTGATTTGCATTGCTGACCGAGCAAAGAGACAGGTTTAACGTGTTAGAGATGTTGAAGTGTGATGATAATTTGTCATTGTATGTCATTAAAGGGGAACATAACCACAATTTCAGTAGGGTCAAAACCAATAAAAATCAGTTCCCAGTGGCTTATTTTATTTTTTTAAAGGTTTTTTCAAAATTTTACCCGTCCCGGAATATCCCTCAAAAAAGCTTTTAAGTGCTTGATTTTCGCTATTTGCTTAAGCCACTGTCCATTTCCCTGTGACGTCACATTGCGATTCCAATACAAACAATGACGAATAGCACAGCAAGATATAGCGACATTAGCTCGGATTCAGACTCGGATATCAGCGGCTTGAGCGATTCAACAGATTACGCATGTATTGAAACGGATGTTTGGAGTATGGAGGAAGATAGCGAATACGAAACTGAAGAAGAAACTGAAGCTATTGAGCGAATAGCTATTGACGCTATTCGGCCATGCATGTCTGCGTTAGCATCGCCGGTAAAATGTGCAGACCAAACGATCAGGACTTTTGCATTGACACTGGATCATCTTAAATCCGTCGATTGGTAAGTGTTTGTTTCGCATTAAATGTGGGTGGAAGGAAACGCTGGATGGAAATATAGTTTCATATGTACATACAGGTAGCCCAAATAGCATGTTAACGTCGATTGGTAAGTGTTTGTTTCGCATTAAATGTGGGTGGAAGGAAACGCTGGATGGAAATATAGTTTCATATGTACATACAGGTAGCCCAAATAGCATGTTAGCATCGATTAGCCGGCAGTCATGCCGCGACCAAATATGTATCTCTGTCGTAGCATCGCCGGTAAAAACCAAACGAGGGACTTTCGCATCTCTTGACACTGGAGCAACTTAAATCCGTCGATTGCTAAGTGTTTGTTTGGCATTAAATGTGGGTGGAGGGAAAGGCTAGATGTAAATATAGCTACAAATGGAGCATAATGCTGCAATATGTACACAGCTAGCCTAAATAGCATGTTAGCATCAATTAGTATGCCGTGCTAATCGATGCACATTCTACGTAAATCAACTTGAATCCGTCCCTGATCGTGTTGTTACACCCGACAACACACCGACGAGGCATGATGTCTCAAAGGTACCGGAAAACAGTCGAAAAAACGGAAAATAACAGAGCTGATGTGTGATGTGGTAGGGAAAAATGGCGTTGAGTACCGATGTGATGTCTAATTCTAACGTCGTCGCTCAGAGATGCATAAACAGAAAGGTGTTTAATTCGCCAATATTCACCCTTTTAGAGTTTGGAAATCAGTTAAAAAAATATATAGTCTTTTTTTCCTGCAACATCAAGGTATATTTTGACGCTTACATAGGTCTGGTGATAATGTTCCCCTTTAACAAACAGGAAATACTGCTTTAGACTGTTGGACACTCGTAGTAAACTATACCAAAGCGTCAAATCGTAAATTTCGTGCATTTTTCTTGCACAAAGTTTTGGATGCCTATGACGTCATGACGTCACAGGGAGGTGGACGTACTTATTTGGATACTAAGTCAAGCTCTCAGCTTTAAGTAGCTTTTTGTCTCTGTGGGTGGAGGCGCGGTCGCTCTGAAAACAATTTTCTGTCCTTTTTTTAGTTTATTCCAAACATGAACACACAAAGTAAAGCACATCACACAATTTCATATCATTTCTCTTTACATTGTGTACGAAAAGGAGTAGGAAGAAGCAAAGCTTATTTAGTCCTACCCCTTTCCCCACTTCAGAGTGTTTACAAATATATACGCTCATTTTCTGACTTCTTTTTTATAGTAAAATGACATCCGTGAATGATTAATAAATCAGTTCTTGTAATATATATAATTAAGTCAGTCATTATTAACATTTTATTTTCAATAAAGTTGAAGGTAATTCTCATAGTTCTTCTTTGTAAGCACTTTTTGAACAACCTCTTAAAGGGGAACATTATCACCATTTCAAAAGGGTTAAAAACAATAAAAATCAGTTCCCAGTGGCTTGTTGTATTTTTTGAAGTTTTTTTCAAAATTTTACCTGTCTCAGAATATCCCTAAATAAAGCTTTAAAGTGCCTTATTTTCGCTATCTTCGAAACCACAATCCATTTCCCTGTGACGTCACACAGTGCTGCCAATGTAAACAAACAATGGGAATACCACAGCAAGATATAGTGACATTAGCTCGGATTCGAACTCGGATTTCAGCGACTTAAGCGATTCAACAGATTACGCATGTATTGAAACAGATGGAGTATGAAAGTATTGAAGAAGAAACTGAAGCTATCGAGCAAATAGCTATTAACGCTATTCATAGCCATAGCATGGCCGAATAGCTGCGTTAGCATCGCCGGTAAAATGTGCGGACCAAACGATCAGGACTTTCGCATCTTTTGACATTGGAGCAACTCAAATCTGTCGATTGGTAAGTGTTTTTTTCGCATTAAATGTGGGTGGAAGGAAACGTAATATAGCTGCAAATGCATCTACAGGTTATCCATACATCTCTGTACCATGTCTGCTTTAGCACCGCCGGTAAATAGCATGTTAGCATCGATTAGCTGGCAGTCAACATCAACAAAACTCACCTTTGTGATTTCGTTGACTATCGTTGCAAATGCATCTGCAGGTTATCCATACATCTCTGTGCCATATCTGCTTAAGCATCCCCGGTAAATAGCATGTTAGCATCGATTAGCTGGCAGTCAACATCAACAAAACTCACCTTTGTGATTTCGTTGACTTTATCGTTGCAAATGCATCTGCAGGTTATCCATACATCTGTGTCATGTCTGTCTTAGCATCGCCGGTAAAATGTGGAGACACTCTGGCACATTCAATGGGGGTCTGGCGGCAGACACTTTCGCATCTTCGGGCCAGTGGTGCAACTTGAATCCCTCTGTTAGTGTTGTTACACCCTCCGACAACACACCGACGAGGCATGATGTCTCCAAGGTTCCAAAAAATAGTCAAAAAAACGGAAAATAACAGAGCTGAGACCCGGTGTTTGTAATGTGCAGAAAATGAAAATGGCGGGTGTGTTACCTTGGCGACGTCACATTTTGACGTCATCGCCTCCATCGCGATAAACAGAAAGGCGTTTATTTCGCCAAAATTCACCCATTTAGAGTTCGGAAATCGGTTAAAAAAATATATGGTCTATTTTCTGCACTATCAAGGTATATATTGACGCTTACATAGGTCTGGTGATAATGTTCCCCTTTAAAGTGGATCATATTGCTACATTGTTTAACTTATTTCATCCACTCCATAGTTGAATTCCCCATACTGATATACTAAGGGTTTTGAGTGTTGTTTCAACATACACATTTTTTAAGTCAGTTTTTCCTCTAAGGTTATATTTCTCCTCTTTTGTTGAGAAAAATTGTTGTACATTCTTGGGTAGCAGGTTATCGTTTGCTTTGTCCATCATTTTAGATGTTTGCAAATGCGCCAAATCGTTGATTCAATAAATAAAGGCTTTGTATGTTGTCTATGTCCGGTTCAAACACTGATGACATTTATTAAACAAGACAAGAAGCAAATAATCAGAGACAGAATTAAATTTGGCTCAATTGAGGAGAGACGCAAGGACACTGTACTCTAGTACTATCTCCAGCACGCTCTGCCAAAAGGTTGTACGCCTCCCCCTTTATTTGGACTTTCTCCGACCACATGACAACAGCTGCTTCTAAGGGACAAGTTCGTAAACAATGGGTGTCAAACTCTGGCCTTAATATCAAATTAAGATTAGAACTGTCCCGCCGGTCTCTGTGACACGGCATTCACCGCTGATACTCATACTTGTCAACCCTCATAATTTTCCCGGGAGACTCCCGAAGTTCAGTGCCGCTCCCGAAAATGGTTAAACAGCTCGCTCCCAATCAAAAGGGACTGGGTTCAAATCCCAGTCAGATCAATCAGGTAACTAGGAACGCTTCAGCTGGTGGAGTTAAGATTTTATATTAGAGTTTACTGAGACGGGTTCTCAATTATGTCATTCAGACCCGAAATCTCCCTTTAAGAAGACCAAGGATGACTGAGTGGTCAAAACAGCTATCTCCCAATCAAAGAGGACTGGGTTTAAATCCTAGTCAGGTTGATCGGTAACTAAGAAAGATCCAGTGGGAGGAGTTAAAGTTCACAATATTGGGGGACGTGCCTTGAAGGCAGTGCCTTTAGTCCTCTGCAGCCTGCTGTCACGTCCGCTTTTCCGCCGTACAAACAACGTGCCAGCACAGTGACATAATACATGCGGCTTTAACACACACAAGTGAATGCAAGGCATTCTTGCTCTACAGCCATACAGGTCACACTGAGGGTGGCCGTATATACAACTTTAACACTGTTTCAAATATGCGCCACACTGCGAAGCCACACCAAACAAGAATGACAAACACATTTCGGGAGAACATCCGCACCGTAACAGAACATAAACACAACAGAAGAAATACCCAGAACCCCCTGCAGCACTAACTCTTCCGGGACTCTACAATATACACTACCACCGAACCCCGACCACCCCCAATTTTTATTTAAATTTTATTTGATATACCATTGATATTTTTTTATTATTATCATTATAATTTGAAACTTGATTTTGCTTGTCACTATAAAGTTGTATAAGCCTTTCTTGTTCAATATTCAATGCAAAACTTGTTTGGGTCCCTATTAAAAGGGTTATTTGTTCAACCTTGGCCCACGGCTTTGTTCAGTTTTAAATTTTGGCCCACTCTCTATTTGAGTTTGACACCCCTCTCGTAAACAGTTCACAGAAAAGGTTGGAAAACAGTTGAAAGAAGAGGTTCGTAAAAGAGTTCAAAAAAGCGGTGCCTGGAGGGGAGTCAGGCCCTGTTTCTTCTCTGCTTTGTAGTTTTTGGGTCACGACAATATCTCTCTGTTGATTACAATACATGACAGAAACAGAACACCTTCATGTTGCTTTTCATCCTAAACAGTGGAGTTTTACAAGCCTTCTTCTTGGAGTCTGGTCCTGCTTCCTCTTTGCTTTTGTAGCCCTTGGGTCAGACAATATTTTTCTGTTTGATTACTATACATGAGAGGAACAGAACACCTTTATTCTGCTTCCCTTCCCCTCCCCTACACAGTGGAGTTTTACGAGCCTTACTCTTGGTAGCTTCCAAAGACATCTTTTGCTTCTCCCATGCACTCGTAACACAAAGTCTTTGTGATAACTTAGAAAATATTATTCTAACACTCTATATCCAACATGATGTATTATTCTAACTGATCTTTTTAGGAACAACATTAATGAATGAAGTGTACTTTTGAAGTTATTTCCCCATATTTCTACTCAATAACTCAGATACGTAACACTAGTGAGCAGTAGAGAATATGAAGTCATTTTTGGTCCAGAACATGTTTTGCTTTATTCATTGTTGACGTGTTTTTTGCTACTTTATGAGTTTTACAGTTCATTGTATCTATTATTCCACCCAAAAATGTGTTTTCTTTTACCCTTTCAATATCTGTCTATTTGTATTTGTGTTTGACTTTCTCTTCTACTGCTACCAAATATCATCATTTTAGTCCTACTGGGATTCAAAGATAATCTGTTTTTGTCAAACCATCTTTTTAATTTGTTAAGTTCTTCTGTTATTATTTGTATTAACTTCTGTGTTCTCTCTCCTGAACAAAACACAGTTGTATCATCTGCAAGTAACACTCACTTTAAGTCCTTTGTAACTTTACCCTATTGAATTTCTAGCGTTTTATTATTATTCTTCTTTATTCTTTATTATTATACCGCCGCCTCTTTGAGCAGTAATTTGACCCCCTTAACATGCTTCAAAACTCACCAAATTGGACACACACATCAGGACAGGCCAACATTGCGATTTAATAAAAAAAAAAAAAAAAAAAAAATGTCATAGACACATGAAACAAAAACCTATATGTTGGTCTCACGTAGACCTATATTTCATACACTGACAACGCCCAGCTAAAATCAACAGCCCCGTTCTCTCCTCCTTCTCCCCTTTTATACAGCGAGAGGATATACGTTGGTTAAGTAGCTTCTTACCCAGTTCAAGACCAATCTTCTGATGCCATATCGTTGTAATTTTTGTTAAAATACCATGAATAATTGTGTTAATGCTTTTGTTAAGTCCATGAATACTGCGGCCGCGCATTGCATTGGTAATTAGGGACCGATGTCCCAAAAGGACGGAGGACCCTATTGAATTTCTAGCGTTTTATTATTATTCTTTATTCTTTATTCTTTATTATTATACCGCCGCCTCTTTGAGCTGTAATTTGACCCCCTTAACATGATTCAAAACTCACCAAATTAGACACACACATCAGGACAGGCCAACATTGCGATTTAATCAAAAAAATAAACCCCAAAATGTCATAGACACATAAAACAAAAACCTATATGTAGGTCTCACGTAGACCTATATTTCATATGCTGACAACCCCCAGCTAAAATCAACAGCCCCGTTCTCTCTTCCTTCTCCCCTTTTATACAGCAAGAGGATATACGTTGGTTAAGTAGCTTCTTACCCAGTTCAAGACCAATCTTCTGATGCCATATTGCTGTAATTTTTTGTTAAAATATCATGAATAATTGTGTTAATGCTTTTGTTAAGTCCATGAATACTGCGGCCGCGCTTTGCATTGGTAATTAGGGACCGATGTCCCAAAAGGACAGAGGACTCTATTGAATTTCTAGCGTTTTATTATTATTATTCTTTATTCTTTATTATTATACCGCCACCTCTTTGAGCTGTAATTCGACCCCCTTAACATGCTTCAAAGCTCACCAAATTGGACACACACACACCAGGACAGGTTTAATCAAAAAACCAAACCCCAAAACTCAAAATTGCGCTCTAGCTCACCCTAGGAAGAAAATACCGACAAAACAGCCTTTAACTTCCAGTAGGAATATCGTAGACACATGAAACAAAAACCTCTATGTAGGTCTCACTTAGACCTATATTTCATACACGGACAACCCCCAGCTAAAATCAACAGCCCCGTTCTCTCTTCCTTCTCCCCTTTTATACAGCGAGAGGATATACGTTAATCGTCTACAGGTGCGCGATCCAGACACCTGATCTTGTTTGTGGCATCACTCCCGCCTCGCCGCTCGCTCGCCATCCCGGCCTCCTCACCGCCATCTTGGGCTGGGCTCCAGGATGCCCTGCCTCTCTGTCGGACCGTCTGCCTCTCCACAGTAACAAATAATGACTTCTTTTTTTTTAATCGTGAAATACATTTGGTACCGGTGCCATAATATTGGTATCGGGACAACCCTAGATTAGACGTATAATCTACCATGCATATTTTCAAGGCTCGTCTGTATTTTTTGTACTTTTTTTTAATGGTTTTCAGTTCAGGGCAAGGCTCTAAAATGTCCCACTTTTTATTTTTTTATTTTTTTTATGTTATGGACAAACAGTTCGTAGAAGGTCAAAAACAAATCATTAATCCTCCCAGTTGAAAGCGTTCACCGCTTAAATACCACAGAAATTACTTTTATGAAGAAAAATAGCGTGTGTGTGTGTGTGTGCAGCAAATGTGGAGCTGTAAAGTGGTCTGGAAATGATGACTGGCGCCCTCCCCGCCGCCACGTAAAGACCGTCATATATCTGCGGCCATCATAGCAGAAGAATGGAGTTTTTTAGCAGACCGTAAAAAATAAAATAGCTGTTGCTGGAGGGCCATTGTTGAGGCTATGCTCTCTTTCATGATTTCCCACAGCTGTCAGAAGTGTTTATCTGTGTTTTTCATGGCAAGAATAGTTATTTACTTTTGTGTGTGTGTGTGTGTGTGTGTGTGTGTGTGTGTGTGTGTGTGTGTGTGTGTGTGTGTGTGTGTGTGTGTGTGTGTGTGTGTGTGTGAAATCTTTGTTTGCAACATATATAACAAAAGTTACGGGTACGTTTACGCCATCACTTTTACTTAAGTAACTTTCTGGATAAATTGTACTTGTCTGAGTAAGTTTAATGCAACATACCTTTTACCTACAAACCCCGTTTCCATATGAGTTGGGAAATTGTGTTAGATGTAAATATAAACGGAATACAATGATTTGCAAATCCTTTTCAACCCATATTCAGTTGAATGCACTACAAAGACAAGATATTTGATGTTCAAACTCATAAACTTAATTTTTTTTTTTTTGCAGATAATTATTAACTTTAGAATTTCATGGCTGCAACACGTGCCAAAGTAGTTGGGAAAGGGCATGTTCACCACTGTGTTACATCACCTTTTCTTTTAACAACACTCAATAAACGTTTGGGAACTAAGGAAACTAATTGTTGAAGCTTTGAAAGTGGAATTCTTTCCCATTCTTGTTTTATGTAGAGCTTCAGTCGTTCAACAGTCCGGGGTCTCCGCTGTCCTATTTTACGCTTCATAATGCGCTACACATTTTCGATGGGAGACAGGTATGGACTGCAGGCAACCAGGAAAGTACCCGCGCTCTTTTATTTACGAAGCCCTGCTGTTGTAACACGTGCTGAATGTGGCTTGGCATTGTCTTGCTGTTTCCAAATATAATTTGAAATGTGGACTCGTCAGACCACAGAACACCTTTCCACTTTGCATAAGTCCATTTTAGGTGAGCTCGGGCCCAGCCAAGGCGGCTGCGTTTCAGGATATTGTTGATAAATGGGTTTGGCTCTGCATAGTAGAGTTTTAACTTGCCCTTACAGATGTAGCGACCAACTGTAGTTATTGACAGTGGTTTAATGAAGTGTTACTGAGCCCATGTGGTGATATCCTTTACGCACTCATGTCGGTTTTTGATGCAGTACCACCTGAGGGATCAAAGGTGTGTAATAAGACATGTGTGATGTCTGTAGGAGTGTTTTCATGCATATGTGTGTGTGCTATTGTAATGTATTCAGTGTCATTAACATATGCTAACACTTTTACGAGTGTTTCTTAGTATTATTATCTTACAACGGCATTTGTTAGAATCATTTCATCGAAGTTATCACAAAAACTTTGTGTTGAAATGAGTTTCAGGCGAGAAGACCCAAAGCTGTCTTTGAACCTACCAAGAAGAAGGCTTGTAAAACTCCACCGTGTTGGGTGGGAAGCAACATGAAGGTGTTCTGTTTCTTTCATGTACTGTAGTCAACAGAAAGATATTGTTGTGACCCAAGAACTACAAAGCAGAGAGGAAGCAGGGCCTCGCCTCCTTCCAGGCACCGCTTTTTTAAACTCTTTTTACGACCTCTTTTTTTGAACCGACCTTTTCTTTTGAACCGTTTTGTAAGTAAAGGCGACGGCTGTTTACGACCCTCCGTCCCTTCGGAAGCAGCTGTTGTCATGTGGTCAGGGAAAGTCCAAATAAAAGGAGGAGGCGTACAATCTTTTGGCAGAGCGTGCTGAGAAACTGTAAAAGGGTGCATAGTTGATTCCTGCTGATTTAACGGGGTCACATCAGCGGTTGTGGTTTGTATAGACTTTGGAGGTGATTAGGGGCTATATAAAAAGTTTTTGGTAACACTTTAGTATGGGGAACATATTCTAAGTGACAAAGACTTAATTTAGAGTTATTTGGGCACTAGGGTAACAAATAAGGGTTAGGTTTGGGTTACTAATAAGCAATAATTCTGAGGTTATTGAGGAAAGACTTAGTTATTGGCTACTGGTTGTATAATAAGGCCATGCAGAATAAAGCATTAAGAAGTACTTAATAATGACCTAATTAAGAGCCAATATGTTACTGATTTGCATGTTAATTAGCAAATCATTAATGGTGATTATGTTCCCCATTGTTCAAACAACGAATAATCTGTTAAACAAGACAAGAAGCAAGGAATCAAGCAGAGACAGTATTCAATTCAACACATGAGGAAAGCGCGTCGACCTGCACCCTCGTACAGTGTCACCCCGCCACTCTTAGGAAAGGGCTCCTCGCCTCCTACTTTATTTGGGCATTCCCTGATTGCTGCTGCTTCTAAGGGGAGGGGTCATAAAACTTGGTTTCTAATGTTATATTCTTATTTTATTATAGTTTTATTCTCATTATTGCTTTTTATTTTTATTATTATTATAACATTTTCCTATTCTGTTTCCATTTATACCCCCATTATTTACATTTTACATTTTTTACATTTGATCTCAACTCTGTACACTGCTGCTGGAATTCAAATTTTCCCGAGGAAACTCTCCTGAAGGAATCTATCTATCTATCCATCTATCTATCTATCCATCCATCTATCCATCTATCTAAACAGCTGCACTGGGTCATAAACAGTTCAAACAAAAAGGTGCTCTGAGTGGTGTCAGGTTTGCCCCCTCTGTGCTTGTAGATTCCGGGTCCTTTATCTATCTATCTATCTATCTATCTATCTATCTATCTATCTATCTATCTATCTATCTATCTATCTATCTATCTATCTATCTATCTATCTATCTATCTATCTATCTATCTATCTATCAAGCTGCAGTGGGTCATAAACAGTTCAAACAAAAAGGTGCTTGGAGCGGTGTCAGGTTTGACCCCTCTCTGCTTGTAGATTCCGGGTCCTTTATCTATCTATCTATCTATCTATCTATCTATCTATCTATCTATCTATCTATCTATCTATCTATCTATCTATCTATCCATCTATCTATCTATCCATCTAAATAGCTGCACTAGGTCATAAACAGTTCAAACAACAAGGTGCTTGGAGCGATGTCAGGTTTGACCCCTGTCTGCTTGTAGATTCCGGGTCCTTATTGATCCATATATCTATCTATCTATCTATCTATCTATCTATCTATCTATCTATCTATCTATCTATCTATCTATCTATCTATCTAAAAAGCTGCACTGAATCATAAACAGTTCAAACAAAAAGGTGCTTGGAGCGGTGTCAGGTTTGCCCCCTCTCTGCTTGTAGATTCCGGGTCCTGCACACAGTGGAGGTTTACAAGCCGTCTGCCTTTCGCTTGATAAGATCAGAGACAGCTTTGTTAGCACCAGTTGACCACAGGCCGCAGGGCAACCTGAACTCAAAGCAAACAAGTTGTGTGATAACTTATATGAAATTATTCTGACACCCATACTAAAGTGTTACCACATTTTTTATTGATTGATTGATATCGTATCGGATCAATATCGGATCGGGTGTCCAATATCAGTAATGTATCAGAAGTGAAAAAGTGTTTAGTGCCATATTTATTGGATTTTTTTCAGAAGAATTTTAAAATGAATAGTGAGACAAATCTTAAAAGTATATTTTTTATGATCTAAATCGTCTGCAATGTTATCAACAAGCTGTAGCGGCCTCTTTTCTGCAGACATGTTTTTTTTTCCTCTCCCTGAAAGCCTATGAATATAGAAAATATAGTAATCACCGTACGAGCTGCACGCTTTTCCCCCCACAAGCTGTTGGCGTCTCGGAGACGCAGTAAAAGTATAATTTGGCTCGGAGGCGAACACCCAAAGTGCAGGAATGATCACAGCGCTTTCCCCGAGACGCTGGATGAAGCCTTCCATCGTCACATTAGCGCTTTGTCGCCGTAATCACAGACCGCCTGGCGGTGCTCCATCTGCAAGTGGCAATCTGTTTTTGATTAAATCCAACTTTCCTGAGAACGCTCGCCACGTCGCCGCAGTTCCCCGGCGCGTAATAAGCGTGCAATCGGGCGCGAGGCGTTGGGCCGTCCCCGGGCCCTCGACCTGTTCTTCACCAAGGTCGGAGGCGCACGACTTCCCTGGAAGGCGCCGTCGCGCACGGCGGCGTGATGGCGTGAATGTTGGACATAGAGTTTAACGGTCTTCGCCGCCGGGAAAGGTCAGCAGGATGTTACGGATGATTGGACAGCTGCACCTGAAGGTGCACCTGGGGCCCGGAAGGTGTTTTTGGGGGCTTATAGTCTGCCTGAACCTATAATACCCGCACTCTTTTAATACTAAGCCTCGCTGTTGTAATATGTGGCTTGGCATTGACTTGCTGAAATAAGCAGGGGCGTCCATGAGAAAAACGTTGCTTAAATGGCAACACGTGTTGCTCCAAAACCTGTATGTACTTTTCAGCATTAATGGAGCCCTTACAGATGTGTAAGTTACCCATGTCTTGGGCACTAATGCACCCCCATACCATCACATATTCTGGCTTTTGAACTTTGCGCCTAAAACAATCCGGATTGTTCTTTTCCTCTTTGGTCCGGAGGACACGATGTCCACAGTTTACAAAAATAATTTGAAATGGGGACTCGTCAGACCACAGAACGCTTTTCCTCTTTGCATCAGTCCATCTTAGATGAGGTCGGGCCCAGCGAAGCTGGCGGTGTTCCTGGATGTTGTTGATAAATGGCTTTCGCTTTGCACAGTAGAGTTTTAATTTGCACTGTAAGAAATTTCACCATTTAATTACAGCAACCTATACTTTAGCAAGCGACTCTTATTCTAGGCGTGTGTCTGCACACAAAGTGGTCAAAAGTTTACATACACTTGTAAAGAACATAATGTCAAGGCTGTCTTGAGTTTCCAATCATTTCTGCAACACATTTTTTTTGTGATAGAGTGATTGGAACACTAAAAAATATTAATGACGTTTGGTTCTTTTATGAATTTATTATGGGTTTACTGAAAATGTGAGCAAATCTGCTTGGGTCAAAAGTATACATAAAGCAATGTTAATATTTGCTTACATGTCCCTTGGCAAGTTTCACTGCAATAAGGCGCTTTTGGTAGCCATCCACAATCTTCTGGCAAATTTTTGGACCACTTTTGACAAAATTGGTGTAGTTCAGCTAAATGTGTTTAGGAAGGCCATTCTAAAACCTTCATTCTAGCCTGATTTAGCCATTCCTTTACCACTTTTGACGTGTTTTGGGGGTCCTGTTGGAACACCCAACCGCGCCCAAGGCTAGGTTGTCCTTAAGAATTTGGAGGTAATCCTCCTTTTTCCATTGTCCCATTTACTCTCTGTAAAGTGCTAGTCCCATTGGCAGCAAAACAGGCCCAGATAATAATACAACCACCACCATGCATGACGGTAGGTCCGGTGTCCCTGGGATTAAAAGTATACATACAGCAATGTTAATATTTGCTTACATGTCCCTTGGCAAGTTTCACTGCAATAAGGCACTTTTGGTAGCCATCCACAAGCTTCAGGCACTCCTCTTGACAAAAATTGGTGCAGTTCAGCTAAATGTGTTGGTTTTCGGACATGGACTTGTTTCTTCAGCATTGTCCACACGTTTAAGTCAGGACTTTTGGAAAGGCCATTCTAACCTACTCAGTGGCCTAGTTATTCTATATATGCCTTGTGGTTAGAGTGTACACCCTGAGATCGGTAGGTTGTAAAATGGTAAATGGGTTGTACTCGTATAGCCCTTTTCTACCTTTTAAGGTAATCAAAGCGATTTGACACGAATTCCACATTCACCCATTCACACACACATTCACACACTGATGGCCGGAGCTGCCATGCAAGGCACTAACCACGACCCATCAGGAGCAAGGGTGACGTGTTCTTGTTCAAGGACACAACGGACGTGACTAGGTTAGTAGAAGGTGGGGATCGAACCAGGAACCCTCAGGTTGCTGGCACGGCCACTCTCCCAACTGCGCATCACAGTTGTGAGTTCAAACCCTGGCCGAGTCATACCAAAGACTATAAAAAATGGGACCCATTACCTCCCTGCTTGAGACTCAGCATCAAGGGTTGGAATTGGGGGTTGAATCACCAAAAATGATCCCCGGGCGCGGCCACTGCTGCTGCTCACTGCTCCCCTCACTTCCCAGGGGCTGAACAAGGGGATGGGTCAAATTTTACCACACCTAGTGTGAGTGTGACAATCATTGGTGCTTTAACTTAAAAGCTTAATTCTAGCCTGATTTAGTAGCCATTCCTTTCCCACTTTCGACGTGTGTTTTGGGTCATTGTCCTGTTGGAACACCCAACTGCGCCCAAGACCCAACCTCCAGTTAGGTTGTCCTGAAGAATTTGGAGGTAATCCTTCTTTTTCCATGGTCCCATTTACTCTCTGTAAAGCACTAGTTCCATTGGCAGCAAAACAGGCCCAGAGCATAATACCACCACTACCATGCTTGACTGTAGTAATGGTGTTCCTGGGATTAAAAGCCTCACTTTTTCTCCTCCATACATATTGCTGGGTATTTTGGCCAAACAGCTCAATTTTTGTTTCATCCGACCACAGAACTTCCCTCCAGAAGGTCTCATCTTCGTGGTTTAGGACTATATAAATAAACTTTGATTGATTGATTGCTTATCTTTGTCCATGTGATGTTCTTTACAAGAGCATGTCAACTTCGTACCACGAGTGTATCTGAAAAAGCAAGCTGGCAAGATTTAGATTGTGTTTTTGTTATGTATTTATGCCGCCGCCTCACCCTAAATCTCCCGGTTTAGTTCATCCTGACTGCAGTAGCCCGCTAGAACCCCCGCCGCCGCCTTAATCTCCGGCGTGTACATGACACTAATGCGGAGACTGACATAAGCCCCGCCCGGCTGCCTGCGTCTCGCTGTGACGTTTATCACTGACTTCCTTTTAAGCGCTGAAGACGAGGCAGGATGACAAGCATGGCCTACTTCCCTGCTAACCGTCGCCTAGCTTAGCTGCTGCTTGTTGTTACAATAGTGTTGTTGGGGGGGGCGCGGAGGACATGTTGACGCATCTCTAGCGAGGCGTGTGCGAAGGATTTGACGGTGATGTTGATCAAGCACACATTTGTCAAAACTGATCTGGATCTGTGTGGCGAGCTCTGTTTCCCTCACACACACATACAGTGTGGCAAAAAAGTATTGTCAGCCACCAATTGTGCAAGTTCTCCCACTTAAAATGATGACAGAGGTCTGTAATTTTCATCATAGGTACACTTCAACTGTGAGAGACGGAATGTGGAAAGAAAATCCAGGAATTCACATTGTAGGAATTTTAAAGAATTTATTTGTAAATTATGGTGGAAAATAAGTATTTGGTCAACCATTCTAAGCTCTCACTGATGGAAGGAGGTTTTGGCTCAAAATCTCACGATACATGGCCCCATTCATTCTTTCCTTAACACGGATCAATCGTCCTGTCTCCTTAGCAGAAAAACAGCCCCAAAGTATGATGTTTCCACCCCCATGCTTCACAGTAGGTGTGGTGTTCTTGGGATGCAACTCAGTATTCTTCTTCCTCCAAACACGACGAGTTGAGTTTATACCAAAAAGTTCTATTTTGCTTTCATCTGACCACATGACATTCTCCCAATCCTCTGCTGTATCATCCATGTATCCATTGCCACAACACACACACACAGTGCTTCATTCACAAGGTTTACGCGAGTGAATGTTGTCTGAGTTTGCACACTTGCGTACTTGCACGTCAATAAAAGTAGTGTACTTACTCCCCGAGGTGGCCAATTGTGACCTGTCTTGTCCGGGTAGAAGAGGTCCGTACTTGGCCACTCTCATGCTTGTTTGGCTCACGAGTGTTTTTAGCACATATCTTGGCTCACTAAAGGACACTTAAGTGATTTTTTGCCCACAGAGGGCACTTTAGCACAACTTTTGGTTCCCGAGATAGCACTTCAGCATACATTTTTTTCCTCCAGATTTACGGAGTTTTGGCACTTTACTGCTTGTTTCACTTTAGCACGCGTTTTGGCTTGCAAGAAGATATTTTTGCAACGTGTTTTGGCTTGCAAGAGGACACTTTAGCACATATTTTGGTTCCCAAGGCGACGGTGTTGTGCATGTTTGGCCCTTTTAAAAGGGCACTTTAGCATGTTTTTGGCTCTCAAGGAAACACTTAGGTACATATTTTTCCTCCCAAAAGGGCATTTTAGCACACACTCTGGTTTACAAGATGCCACTTGGTTCCTAAAAGGGCACCTGAGGATGCATTTCTTCCTCCCGATTCACAGTTTTGGCACTTTTTTACTGCTTGTTTTAGCACACAAGAGGCCTTTTTAGCACGCATTTCGGCTTGCAAGAGGACACTTGAGCACATATTTTGGCTGCCAAGGCAACAGTTTTGTGCACGTTTTGCCTCTCAAAAGGGCACTTAAGCACGTTTTGTCTGTAAAGAAAACAATTAAGTAGACATTTTGCCTTCCAAAAGGGCATTTTAGCGCACATTCTGGCTCACAAGATGTCACTTTTGCAAGTTGTTTCCTAAAAGGGCACTCTAGCATGCATTCCTGCCTCTTAATTTCGGGGTATTTGGCCCTGAAAGGGCACTTCACTTCTCGTTTTAGCCCACAAGAGGCCTTTGTAGCATGCGTTTCGGCTGGCAAGAAGACACTTTAGCGCATATTTTGGCTGCCAAGGCAACAGTTTTGTGCACGTTTTTTCTCTCAGAAGGGCACCTTAGCAAATTTGGCTGTAAAGAAAACACTTAAGTACACATTTTGCCTTCCAAGAGGGCATTTTAGCCCAAATTCTGGCTCACAAGATGGCACGTTTGCAAGTTGTGGTTCCTAAAAGGGCACTTTAGCACACATTTCTTCCTCAAAATTTACTGAGTTTTGGCACTTTACTGCTCGCTTTGCTCACAAGATGTCACTTTAGCACGCGTTTTGGCTTGCAAGAAGACACTTTAGCACATATTTTCCAATTCCGTATTCTTCTTCCTCCAAACACGACGAGTTGAGTTTATACCAAAATGGATACATGGATGATACAGTAGAGGATTGGGAGAATGTCATGTGGTCAGATGACACCAAAATAGAACTTTTTGGCATAAACTCAACTCTTCGTGTTTGGAGGAAGAAGAATACTGAGTTGCATCCCAAGAACACCACACCTACTGTGAAGCATGGGGGTGGAAACATCATGCTTTGGGGCTGTTTTTCTGCTAAGGGGCCAGGACGATTGATCCGTGTTAAGGAAAGAATCATGAGATTTTGAGCCAAAACCTCCTTCCATCAGTGAGAGCTTTGAATGGTGGACCAAATACTTATTTTCCACCATAATTTACAAATAAATTCTTTAAAATTCCTACAATGTGAATTCCTGGATTTTTTTTTTTCACATTCTGTCTCTCACAGTTGAAGTGTACCTATGATGAAAATTACAGACCTCTGTCATCATTTTAAGTGGGAGAACTTGCACAATCGGTGGCTGACTAAATACTTTTTTGCCCCACTGTAAATAAATGGAGAAAAGTGAATAAAATAGCCGCTGTGTCCTTTTCATTTTTCTTCATGTGTCCCTCGTCTCAGACGGAAGCGGTCCCCTCGCTGCGACAAACAAAGAATCCATCCTACTTAACGACCCGTCGTCATCCCTCACGGCGCCGCCTGACAAATGAAGCCGCCGCGTCCAACGGCTCTCTTCTTATTTCTCTTTTCTCCGCAAGCCCGTGCGCCGAATAAGGTTTTGGAAGCGCTTGATGGAAAGACTTAAGCCGACGCCCCTCAGGAGTCCATCCGTCACTTGCTCCTTCCGCCGGGTGTGAGGGATTTACACTGTCGCTTGCTTTCGTCCCGGTTCTACTCGCCGAGGTCGGTAGGATTCCTGGTCTTGGACTGACTTACTAGCCCCGCCCCCTTTTAAGGCCTCTCATCAGCATCAGCATCAGCATCATCGCCATCGTACCTTTTCCTCCACACTTGTTTTGTTCCCCTGCTGTCACCCTCGTCAACACGCATCATCGCCATTAAAGGGGAACATTATCACAATTTCAGAAGGGTTAAAAACAATAAAATCAGTTCCCAGTGGCTTATTTTATTTTTTGAAGATTTTTTTCAAAATTTTACCCATCACGCAATATCGCGAAAAACTGCTTCAAAGTGCCTGATTTTCACCATCGCTATATCCACCCGTCCATTTTCCTGTGACGTCACTGCGTGATGCCAATACAAACAAACATGGCGGATAGAACTGCAAGATATAGCGACATTAGCTCGGGTTCAGACTCGGGTTTCAGCGGCTTAAGCGATTCAACAGATTACGCATGTATTGAAACGGATGGTTGGAGTGTGGAGGCAGATAGCGAAAACGAAATTGAAGGAGAAACTGAAGCTGTTGAGCCATATCACGACAGACAGCGGCAACGAGGACGAATTCGGCGATCACCTTCTAACCAACGATTGCATCTTTTGACCACTGGTGCAACTTGAATCCGTCGATTGGTATGTGTTTGTTGGCATTAAATGTGGGTGGATGCAAAGGCTGGATGCAAATATAGCTACAAATGAGGCATAATGATGCAATATGTACATACAGCTAGCCTAAATAGCATGTTAGCATCGATTAGCATGCAGTCATGCCGTGACCAAATATGTCTGATTAGCACATAAGTCAATAACATCAACAAAACTCATTGTGATTTCGTTGACTTTATCGTTGGACATGCATCTGCTTTGAGTGTCGCAGGATATCCACACATCTCTGTCGTAGCATTGCTATCGCCCCTAGCGGTGCTACGACAGAACAGAACAAACGAGGGAATTTCGCATCTTTTGACTACTGGTGCAACTTGAATCCGTCGAGTGGTATGTGTTTGTTTGGCATTAAATGTGGGTGGAGGGAAAGTCTGGATGCAAATATAGCTACAAATGAGGCATTTTTTTGCAATATGTACATACAGCTAGCCTAAATAGCATGTTAGCATCGATTAGCTTGCAGTCATGTTGTGACCAAATATGTCTGATTAGCACATAAGTCAGTAACATCAACAAAACTCATTGTGATTTCGTTGACTTTATCGTTGGACATGCATCTGCTTTGAGTGTCGCAGGATATCCACACATCTACGTCGTAGCGATGCTACAACAGAACAGAACAAACGAAGGACATTTGCATCTTTTGACCACTGGTGCAACTTGAATCCGTCGATGGGTATGCGTTTGTTTGGCATTAAATGTGGGTGGAGGGAAAGGCTGGATGCAAATTAACTACAAATGAGGCATAATGATGCAATATGTACATACAGCTAGCCTAAATAGCATGTTAGCATCGATTACCTTGCAGTCATGCCGTGCGCAAATATGTCTGATTAGCACATAAGTCAATAACATCAACTAAACTCACCATTGTGATTTCGTTGACTTTATCGTTGGACATGCATCTGCTTTCAGTGTCGCAGGATATCCACACATCTATGTCGTAGCAATGCTACAACAGAACAGAACAAACGAGGGACTTTAGCATCTTTTGACCACTGGTGCAACTTGAATCCGTCGATTGGTATGTGTTTGTTTGGCATTAAATGTGGGTGGAGGGAAAGGCTGGATGCAAATATAGCTACAAATGTACATACAGCTAGCCTAAATAGCATGTTAGGATCGATTAGCATGCCGTGCTAATCGATGCAAATTCCACATAAGACAACTTGAATCCGTCCCTGATCGTGTTGTTACACCCTCTGACAACACAGCGACGAGGCATGATGTCTCCAAGGTGCGGAAAACAGTCGACAAAACGGAAAATAACAGAGCTGATTTGTCTGTGTGTAATGTGTTTGAGAAAATGGCGTGTCGCTTCACGACGTGACGTCACGGGTGAAAGGTCATCACTCCGACAGGCGAACAATTGAAAGGCGTTTAAATCGCCAAATTCACCGTTTTAGAGTTAGGAAATCGGTTATAAAAATATATGGTCTTTTTTCTGCACCATCAAGGTATATATTGACGCTTACATAGGTCTGGTGATAATGTTCCCCTTTAAGACCATGATTTTGTGGCGAGAAGCCATCGTTTGGCCCACGCCGCGCTCCTTCCTGCCAGCTGTTTGATTGGCAACGGCGCCGCGTGGGGACAAGCGTCACGCAGGAAGCTGTTTGGATGTGTGTGTGTGTGTGTGTGTGTGTGTGTGTGTGTGTGTGTGTGTGTGTGTGTGTGTCATACTCGGCCCCGCCCTCTCTCAGCCTGGCAATTCCGGCGCCGTCAGTCCTCCCTCTTTAAAGCGTCCCCCACACCCCCTGCCTGAGGCCGGAGCTTTTTAAGGGTGTCCGATCGGCGACTTGTGGTGATGGCTGGACCCTCCCCCGCCGCCGGTTCCTCCGCCCGTGTCTGGCTCATCTTCTCCGGGGGAGGAGGAAGAAGACGAGAGGAAGAGTCCAGGCGGCTAATTGGGCTGCTGGGAAAAATCAAGAGAGGAAAAAGTAGGGGGAGGCTTAAGGGACGCGGAAAAAACGGTGGCGCTTTTGAGGGCGCAGCTGTGTGCTCGTTTCCTTCAAATAACCCCTTTTAGGAGGAGAGAGAGGATTCATGGCTGTGTGGAGGGAGCCGGGTCCTAGGGAGCGCTCTTTTAAAGGCCTACTGAAGTGAGATTTTCTTATTTAAACAGGGATAGCAGGTCCATTCTATGTGTCATACTTGATCATTTCGCGATATTGCCATATTTTTGCTGAAAGGATTTAGTAGAGAACATCGAGGATAAAGTTCGCAACTTTTGGTCGCTAATAAAAAAGCCTTGCCTGTACCGGAAGTAGCAGACGATGTGTGCGTGATGTCACGGGTTGTAGAGCTCCTCACATCCTCGCATTGTTTTTAATGGGAGCCACCAACAAAAACAGCTATTCGGACCGAGAAAACGACAATTTCCCCATTAATTTGAGCAAAGATGAAAGATTCGTGTTTGAGGATATTGATTGCGAAGGACTAGAGAAAAAAAAAAAAAAAAAAAAGGCGATTGCATTGGGACGGATTCCGATGTTTTTAGACACATTTACGAGGATTAGAGATGCGCGTTTTGAGGTCTCATCCGCGGAGTCCGCGGATAAACCGCGGGTCGGGCGGGTGACATGACGGAAAAATAGATTTTAATTAGATTCGAGCGGGTGGCGGTTGAACCATCCGGAAATATTTGATATACATGGTTCTGGGATCGGTATCCTTTACCATTCAAAGAGCCATTTAAGACCCGTGTCACAAAGCGAAGAAGACAATAGGAGACGCTAATATTCTCTAGAATGACTGCCGGCAGTCACTCAGTTAATAAGTATTAGGGCGTGCTATGAAGCCATTGGCTTTGTCGCCTTCTACAGCATTTACGATCTGTGAGTGGTAAATGTGGCTGACCTCTGATGTATTTCAGCGGGCGGGCGGTTGCGGTTCCGATAAAATGTTGGTTCGGGTGGACGGCGGGTGGATGATGACTTTGGTGATGCGGTTGCGGATGATATAATTGCCTATCCGCGCATCTCTAAGTAGGATAATTCTGGGAAATTCCTTATTTCTATTGTGTTACTATTGTTTTAGTGAGTTTAAAGGCCTACTGAAATGAGATGTGATGTTCTTATTTAAACAGGGATAGCAGGTCCATTCTATGTGTCATACTTGATCATTTCGCGATATTGCCATATTTTTGCTGAAAGGATTTAGTAGAGAACATCCACGATAAAGTTTGCAACTTTCGGTGTTAAGAGAAAAGCCCTGCCTCTACCGGAAGTCGCAGACGATGACGTCACATGTTGAGGGCTCCTCACATATTCACATTGTTTTAATGGGAGCCTCCAACAAAAAGTGCTATTCGGACCGAGAAAACGACAATTTCCCCATTAATTTGAGCGTGGATGAAAGATTCGTGTTTGAGGATATTGATAGCGACGGACTAGAAAATATTTCTGGGAAATCCTTTATCTTTCTATTGTGTTGCTAGTGTTTTAGTGAGTTAAATAGTACCTGATAGTCGGAGGTGTTTGACCACGGGTGTGTTGACGCGCAGTGTCTCAGGGAAGTCGACGGCAGCTATGGATGGCCCAAGCTCAGCTTTTCTTCAGTAAGAACTGACTTTTTAACCACAATTTTCTCACCGAAAACTGCTGGTTGACATGTGGTCGGGATCCATGTACACTTGGACGAAAGTTTCACCTCCAGGAATTTTAAACAAGGAATCGTGTGTTTGTGTGGCTAAAGGCTAAAGCTTCCCAACTCCATCTTTCTACTGTGACTTCTTCATTATTAATTGAACAAATTGCAAAGGATTCAGCAACACAGTTCTCCAAAATACTGTGTAATTATGCCGTTAAAGCAGACGACTTTTAGCTGTGTGTGTGCGCAGCGCTCATATTCCTAACAGTCTGTGACGTCACTCGTACATGTCATCATTCCGCGACGTTTTCAACAAGAAACTCCCGGGAAATTTAAAATTGCAATTTAGTAAACTAAAAAGGCCGTATTGGCATGTGTTGCAATGTTAATATTTCATCATTGATATATAAACTATCAGACTGCGTGGTGGGTAGTAGTGGGTTTCAGTAGGCCTTTAAAAGGGCTGTTAAAAAGAATGGCTCGTTCTTATATATTAGGGCTGTTCAAAAAAATTATGAATCGCGATTTTTATTTGTAACGATACTTAATTGATTTTTAAAAATCCAAAAGTAATATTTTTTTGTTATCTTTCCTTACACATCCTATAGTTGATGTAGAAGATCATATCTGCTGGACAGATTTACTTTAGAAGAGAGAAGTGCCTTGTTGCCTTATTTGACTTTATTAACAGTTTAGGGAGGTTTTATGAAAGTTTGACAAAAATGTATCAGATAATACTTGTTTATTTTATGGAGGAATGTAGTTAATCATTGTACTGACACCCACTGTTCTTGACAAAGTATTGATTTTGAATCCAGAATTGTTTTCAATTGAGACTTGATTCTGAAGCGAATCGTTACCCCTGATAATTGAATCAAGATTCACAGCCCTGATATATATATATATATATATATATATATATATATATATATATATATATAGACAAACCCCATTTCCTTTTGAGTTGGGAAATTGCGTTATATGTAAATATAAACGGAATACAGTTGAATGCACTACAAAGACAAGATATTTGATGTTCAAACTCATAAACTTTATTTTTTTTCGCAAATAATTATCTTAAATTTTCATGGCTGCAACACGTGCCAAAGTAGTTGGGAAAGGGCATGTTCACCACTGTGTTACATCACCTTTTCTTTTAACAACACTCAATAAACGTTTGGGAACTGAGGAAACTAATTGTTGAAGCTTTGAAAGTAAAATTCTTTCCCATTCTTGTTTTATGTAGAGCTTCAGTCGTTCAACAGTCCGGGGTCTCCGCTGTCGTATTTTATGCTTCATAATGCGCCACACATTTTCGATGGGAGACAGGTCTGGACTGCAGGCGGGCCAGGAAAGTACCCGCTGAATGTGGGTTGGCATTGTCTCGCTGAAATAAGCAGGGGCATCCATGAAAACGACAGCGCTTAGATATATTGTTCCAAAAAATGTATGTACCTTTCAGCATTAATGGTGCCTTCACACCATTAATGCACCCCCATACCATCACAGATGCTGGCTTTTGAACTTTGCATCGATAACAGTCTGGATGGTTTGCTTCCCCTTTGGTCCGGATGACACGATGTAGAATATTTCTTAAAACCATTTGAAATGTGGACTCGTCAGACCACAGAACACTTTTCCACTTTGCATCAGTCCATTTTAGATGATCTCGGGCCCAGAGAAGCCGGCGGCATTTCTGGATGTTGTTGATAAATGGCTTTCGCTTTGCGTAGTACAGCTTTAACTTGCACTTACAGATGTAGCGACCAACTGTATTTAGTGACAGTGGTTTTCTGAAGTGTTCCTGAGCCCATGTGGTGATATCCTTTAGAGATTGATGTCGGCTTTTGATACAGTGCCGTCTAAGGGATCGAAGGTCACGGTATTCAATGTTGGTTTCCGGCCATGCCGCTTACGTGGAGTCATTTCTCCAGATTCTCTGAACCTTTTGAAGATATTATGGACCGCAGATGTTGAAATCCCTAAATTTCTTGCAATTTCACTTTGAGAAACGTTGTTCTTAAACTGTTTGACTATTTGCTCAAGCAGTTGTGGACAAAGGGGTGTACCTCGCCCCATCCTTTTTTGTGAAAGACTGAGCATTTTTTGGGAAGCTGTTTTCATACCCAATCATGGCACCCACCTGTTCTCAATTAGCCTGCACACCTGTGGGATGTTCCAAATAAGTGTTTCATGAGCATTCCTCAACTTTATCACTATTTATTGCCACCTTTCCCAACTTCTTTGTCACGTGTTGCTGGCATCAAATTCTAAAGTTAATGATTATTGGCAACAACAAAACAATGTTTATCAGTTTGAACATCAAATAAGTAAAGTGCCAATGATTGTCACACACACACTAGGTGTGGTGAAATGTGTCCTCTGCATTTGACCCATCCCCTTGCTCACCCCCTGGGAGGTGTGTGTATGGTGTGTGTGTGTGTTTGGGTTGTAGCCCACAAAACAAGTAGCTTTGTGTTTGGAGGCAAACTTGGCTCACACCAATTATCCACCAAAGGCGTGCTGAAGTAGTCCTAGACGTTGTGAGTTCTTGAGGTCCAGTCAGCCTGATCCCAGCCAGCACACAGCACACATAGAAGACAGCAGGGCGCCACTTCCTCCACTGCAGCCCTCAACTTCCTCTGTCTTCTCCTCCACCCGTTTCTCCATCCTTCCTTCCAACCCCTCCATCCTCTCTGCAGAAGCCCTGAAGGACCCGTCCAGCGCCGGCGTAGTGGCGGGCGCCGTGATCGGCTCCCTTCTCGCCCTGCTCTTGGTAGCGGCGCTGGTGGGCGTGCTGCTGACGCGAGGCCGCCGCCGGAGTAACCGTGCCTTCGCCGGAGACTCGGCGGCGGGCGCGGGCAGAGGCGGCGGCGGCAACGGAGCGGATTACGGCAACAAGGCCCGCCTGCTGTTCGGCGGCAAGGGCAAGAACGGCGCCGACGGCGCCAACAACGGGCCGGCGTACACGTACCGCGAGGGCTGCGACAACGCCGGGACTCTGACGGAGAAGGCCAACGACTTCCACCACCACCGCCTCCACCACGGCGCCGCGCCTTCCGCCCACGACATCCTGCTCAGCGGCGAGCTGGACGAGGTGGAGAGGAGGAAGTTCGACGACAGTTTGGAGGAAGAGGAGTGCTACGACGGCTTCGGAGGAGGCGGAAACGCGCTGCCGCCGGCGTACCACGTCCGCAGGGGCCGCGGCGCCGAGGAGGATATGTACCTGGACGACGACATGGAGTCTCAAAGGGACGGATCCGTGATTTCCCGGACTGCCATTTACGTCTGAGTCTGGAATGTCCGACCGATGCTTGACCTTTGAACCTGGCGTGACGCCTCGAAAGGAAACATGGCTGACGTGCAGGGGGAAATCCTGGCTGACTGTGACCATGAAACGCATCAAACCACAAACATGGACCTCGGCGCCGCTCGTCATCGTCGCGTTCTCGTTCTCTCAGCTTCGCAAGTGGTCATGTGACTTTGTGCCCGCGGGCTTTCTGTTCTTGCCTTCTCGCTTCGCCGACCTGCCGCCGTGCCCAGTGCCTGTAGCGCTAACGTGTTAATGGCGTGTGTCATACCGTATATCCGCCGGGGCGTCACTGTCGGCGTAGGTGTCGTCGTGGTCGTGGTCGTGGTCGTCGTGCAAATGAAGCGCTTTGGGTCCTAGAATTGGTAAAAGTATAAATATCAACTACGTACAGTGGGGCTAAAAAAGTATTTAGTCAGCCACCGATTGTGCAAGTTCTCCCACTTAAAATGATGACAGAGGTCTGTAATTTTCATCATAGGTACACTTCAACTGTGAGAGACAGAATGTGAAAAAATAATCCAGGAATTCACATTGAAGGAATTTTAAAGAATTTATTTGTAAATTATGGTGGAAAATAAGAATTTGGTCAAGCATTCAAAGCTCTCACTGATGGAAGGAGGTTTTGGCTCAAAATCTCACGATTCATTCTTTCCTTAACACGGATCAATCGTCCTGTCCCTTTAGCAGAAAAACAGCCCCAAAGCATGATGTTTCCACCCCCATGCTTCACAGTAGGTGTGGTGTTCTTGGGATGCATGCAACTCATGAATGGGGCCATGTATCGTGAGATTTTGAGCCAAAACCTCCTTCCATCAGTGAGAGCTTTGAATGGTTGACCAAATACTTATTTTCCACCACAAATAAATCCTAAAAATTCCTACAATGTGAATTCCTGGATTTTTTTTTTCACATTCTGTCTCTCACAGTTGAAGTGTACCTATGATGAAAATTACAGACCTCTGTCATCATTTGAAGTGGGAGAACTTGCCCAATCGGTGGCTGACTAAATACTTTTTTGTCCCACTGTGTCATTTTCTTCTTCTGGCCTCCTCGTCATGCATGCTGCTGTGTTCCTCACCTCCATCTTCATCTCACGTCTGCTCACAACATGGCCGCCATTGGTCCGAGCCAGTGGCGAGATTTCCCGCGTCTGCAGAACGGACCTCGATCAGCGTCCTTCCCAGGAAGACGTTCCTTCCTAAATCCTGCTTTGAAGACGTTCACACTTTTGTTCCATTTTTTTTGTCTTCTTTTGGGATTTGCTTTCGACAAATCCTCCAAACCCAACGCTTACACACTTTTGGGACGCCGGCGCGTCTGAGCGATTATGGTTTCTATTATTTGGATTAGGCTCTGAATCGTCTTTTTTTTTTTTTTTTAAACAGCTGTTGCTGGCGAAACCCGTGCCGTGTCTCAGATGGCGCACTTGCGTGTTCCGAGTGCCTTCGCGCCGTCAGTGCTGAAATGTTGCATGGAAGTGGCCCTGACCGACACGTAGCGCCCCAAATCGCAGACGGGGAGGGACTAACTCAAAATTTTGGTGAGGGAGTAGCGCTGACAAGTAGTGAACAAAAGATCCCGACAACAATTGTCGAAATTTGCGCACTCTAGAACTACTTGCACTTATTGGAGTGTGCTGACTGAAGTATTCCATTTGAGACTTGTGTACTCACAATTAGATTCCGGACTAGAAGCCGCTATTTTTTTCCCCCTACGCTTCGAACCCCGCGACTTATGAAATGGTGCGGATAATTTACGGATTATAATAAATCAATCAATGTTTACTTATATAGCCCTAAATCATGTGTCTCAAAGGGCTGCACGAGCCATGACGACATCCTCGGCTCAAATCCCTCATCAGGGCAAGGAAAAACTCAACCCAATGGTACAATGAGAAACCTGGAGATGCACCAGGCGACCGGTGCAATGGACGCCGAGTGGATTTAGCATAATATAGTCCAAAGTGGATCCAACATAATAGTGTGAGTCCAGTCCACAGTGGATCTAACATAATAGTGTGAGAGTCCAGTCCATAGTAGCTCTAACATAATAGTGTGAGAGTCCAGTCCACAGTGGATCTAACATAATAGTGTGAGAGTCCAGTCCATAGTGGATCTTGCATAATAGTGTGAGAGTCCAGTCCATAGTGGATCTAACATAATAGTAAGAGTCCAGTCCATAGTGGATCTAACATAATAGTGTGAGTCCAGTCCACAGTGGATCTAACATAATAGTGTGAGAGTCCAGTCCATAGTGGATCTTGCATAATAGTGTGAGAGTCCAGTCCATAGTGAATCTAACATAATAGTAAGAGTCCAGTCCATAGTGGATCTAACATAATAGTGAGAGTCCAGTCCATAGTGGCTCTAACATAATAGTGTGAGAGTCCAGTCCATAGTGGATCTTGCATAATAGTGTGAGAGTCCAGTCCATAGTGGATCTTGCATAATAGTGTGAGAGTCCAGTCCATAGTGGATCTTGCATTATAGTGTGAGAGTCCAGTCCATAGTGAATCTAACATAATAGTGAGAGTCCAGTCCATAGTGGCTCTAACATAATAGTGAGTGTCCAGTCCACAGTGGATCTAACATAATAGTGTGAGAGTCCAGTCCACAGTTGATCTTGCATAATAGTGTGAGAGTCCAGTCCATAGTGAATCTAACATAATAGTAAGAGTCCAGTCCATAGTGGATCTAACATAATAGTGGGAGAGTCCAGTCCCTGGTGGATCCAACATATTTAAATTGTCATAAATTCCGGACTAAAAGCCGCTATTTTTTTCCCCTACGTTTCGAACCCTGCGACTTATAAAGTGGTGCGGATGATTTACGGATTATAATAATCAATCGATCAATGTTTACTTATATAACCTTAAATTACGAGTGTCTCAAAGGGCTGCACGAGCCATGACGACATCCTCTGCTCAGATCCCACATAAGGGCAAGGAAAATCTCAACCCAATGGGACAATGAGGAATCTTGGAAGGGATATAAAATGGTGTGTACTATTACTGGTGGGTGTGTTGCGGGTCATCTATTAAAGACGGTGTGTACAATCAATCAGTCAAATTGTACTCATGCAGGCCTTAATCACCAGTTTACGATCAATAACTGTATAAGTGATTTAGATCGCCATATTTAAATTGTCATAAATTCCGGACTAGAACCCCCTATTTTTTTCCCCTACGCTTCGAACCCCGCGACTGATAAAATAGTGCAAATAAATTACGGATTACAATAGTCAATCAATTTGTAGTTATACATCCCTAAATCATGAGTGTCTCAAAGGGCTGCACAAGCCACGACGACATCCTCTGCTCAGATCCCACATCAGGGCAAGGAAAAACTCAACCCAATGGTACAATGAGAAACCTTGGAAATGCGCCAGGCGACCGGTGCAATGGACGCTGAGTGGATCTAGCATAATATAGTGAGAGTCCAGTCCAGAGTGGATCTAACATCATAGTGAGAGTCCAGTCCATAGTGGATCTAACATAATAGTGAGAGTCCAGTCCAGAGTGGATCTAACATAATAGTGAGAGTCCAGTCCATAGTGGATCTAACATAATAGTGAGAGTCCAGTCCATAGTGGATCTAACGTAATAGTGAGAGTCCAGTCCATAGTGGATCTAACATAATAGTGAGAGTCCAGTCCATAGTGGATCTAACATAATAGTGAGAGTCCAGTCCAGAGTGGATCCAACATAACAGTGAGAGTCCAGTCCATAGTGGATCTAACATAATATTGGCAGAGTCCAGTCCAGAGTGGATCTAACATAATAGTGAGAGTCCAGTCCAGAGTGGATCTAACATAATAGCGTGAGTCCAGTCCAGAGTGGATCTAACATAATAGTGAGAGTCCAGTCCAGAGGGGATCTAACATAATAGTGAGAGTCCAGTCCAGAGGTGATCTAACATAATAGCGAGAGTCCAGTCCATGGTGGATCTAACATAATAGTGAGAGTCCAGTCCATAGTGGATCTGACGTAATAGTGAGAGTCCAGTCCATAGTGGATCTAACATAATAGTGAGAGTCCAGTCCAGAGTGGATCTAACATAATAGTGATACTCCAGTCCAGAGTGGATCTAACATAATAGTGAGAGTCCAGTCCAGAGTGGATCTAACATAATAGCGTGAGTCCAGTCCAGAGTGGATCTAACATAATAGCGAGAGTCCAGTCCAGAGGGGATCTAACATAATAGTGAGAGTCCAGTCCAGAGGTGATCTAACATAATAGCGAGAGTCCAGTCCAGAGCGGATCTAACATAATAGTGAGAGTCCAGTCCAGAGGTGATCTAACATAATAGCGAGAGTCCAGTCCATAGTGGATCTAACATAATAGTGAGAGTCCAGTCCATAGTGGATCTGACGTAATAGTGAGAGTCCAGTCCATAGTGGATCTAACATAATAGTGAGAGTCCAGTCCAGAGTGGATCTAACATAACAGTGAGAGTCCAGTCCAGAGTGGATCTAACATCATAGTGTGAGAGTCCAGTCCATAGTGGATCTAACATAATATTGGCAGAGTCCAGTCCATAGTGAATCTAACATAATAGTGAGAATCCAGTCCATAGTGGGGCCGGCAGGAGACCATCCCAAGCGTAGACTCTCACTATTATTATTCCAGTTTTTAATCTCTAGAGCAACATTAGGTCTATCCGTCAATATGACGTTTTTAAAGATTTAAGTTGTATGCTCTTTTTGTCAAAGAAAACCCTGTTTTTTTATTGAAAAAAAAACACAAAATATGCAATATTTTCACCCAATAACATTTTTAAGTAGAATGTTGGAGATTATATAAAAATTGGTCAACAACTCAAAACACCATTGATTTTAATTCACTATTATTTTTTGTGCAATGACACTTAAAAACAAAACACACTGATCCAAAAGGGTCCTACTCATTAAAGCAGGGGTCACGAAGGCGGTGCCCGCGGGCACCAGGTTGCCCGTAAGGACCAGATGAGTCGCCCGCTGGCCTGTTGTAAAAAATAGCTCAAATAGCAGCATTTACCAGTGAGCTGCCTCTATTTTTTATTTTTATTTTTAAATTTACCAGCAAGCTGGTCTTGTTTTGCTCGACATTTTTAATTCTAAGAGAGAAAAAACTCATAGAATTTGAAAATCCCCAAAAATATTTTAAAGACTTGGTCTTCACTTGTTTAAATAAATTCATTTAATTTTTTACTTTGCTTCTTATAACTGTCAGAAAGACAATTTTAGAGAAAAAATACAACCTTAAAAATGATTTTAGGATTTTTAAGCACCATTTTACCTTTTAAATTCCTTCCTTTTCTTTCCTGACAATTTAAATCAATGTTCAAGTATTTTAATTATTTTTTAAATGTAAAGAATGATAAATACATTTTAATTTAATTCATTTTAGCTTCTGTTTTTTCGACAGGGAATATTTGTGAAATATTTCTTCAAACTTATTATGATTAAAATTCCCAAAAAATATTCTGGCAAATGTAGAAAATCTTTAGAATCAAATTTAAATCTTATTTCAAAGTCTTTTGAATTTCTTTTAAAAATGTTGTTCCGGAAAATCTAGAAGAAATAATGATTTGTCTTTGTTAGAAATATAGCTTTGTCCAATTTGTTATATATTCTAACAAAGTGCAGATTGGATTTTAACCTATTTAAAACATGTCATCAAAATTCTAAAATGTATTTTAATCAGGAATAATTACTAATGAAGTTCCATAAATAATTTTTTTAATTTTTTCAAAAAGATTCGAATTAGCTAGTTTTTCTATTAATTTTTTCGGGTGAATTTTGAATTTTAGAGTCGAAATTGAAGATTAACTGTTTCAAAATTCAATTTTCTTTTTTTTTTCGTGTTTTCTCCTCTTTTAAACCGTTCAATTAAGTGTTTTTTTCATCATTTATTCTCTACAAAAAACCTTTCCGTAAAAGGACAGAAATACCCATTTTTTTTATATATATAGATTTATTTATTAAAGGTAAATTGAGCAAATTGGCTATTTCTGGCAATTTATTTAAGTGTGTATCAAACTGGTAGCCCTTTGCATTAATCAGTACCCAAGAAGTAGCTCTTGGTTTAAAAAAGGTTGGTGACCCCTGCATTAAAGTGTTAAAAAATAAATTATAATTTTTTTCAAAACTTTTTTTTAACACAATATTCTCGAGATCAACTTCAGATCTATACGTCAATTATACGTTTTTTTGTTTTGTTTATGTTTTTTGTTTGTTCGTTTTAAGCCATTCTTTAAATAAAAAAAAGCTCCGTTTTTTATATGGCAAACACAAAATATGCAACATTTGCGCTAAAAAATATCTCAAAGTGGAATATTTAATGTGACGTAATTAAAGCCTTGAATAGGGCAATAATTCATAATGACATTGATTTTGATTCATTATTTTTTAAAGAAAGAAACAGCCTGCATGGCAGCTTTGTGTTATTAGACTAAACATTGCAACATTTTCTTGTTAAATTTTATCCGTTTGCTCCTTTATATCACTTTTTCCGTTTAAAAAATTTTTCCGATCGTATTTTTAAAATGTGCCGTGGGGCCGTTAAAAAATTACCTGCGGGCCGCACTTTGGACACCCCTGGTTTAGCTGATTGATTTGCTAGCTTCCGCAGCTTGTGGGTCCGTGATGACGACTTGTGTTTTGTTTAAACAGCCGTTTTACTGCCGTGTTGCAGACATCACTTGGAAACAATTACGTTTTGTATATAAACATTTACATATTAATTTTGTGTAAATCACTCATTTTGCAACGTTTATATCTGCGGCTTTTATTTGGAAATGTTTTCTTTCTTTTTTTTTTAATTATTGGGTGCGGCTTGTGTACCGGAAAATACGGTCATCGTAAGCTCCAACCTGTGGCGTTTTGTCATGTTGTCGACATGCAGCACACCGTTCTAATTTGGACCACACCTTTTCCGGGTCATGTTGATATACTGATCTTAACAACGAAACTAAGTTTTTTTTTGCACGCCGAAGGTGTCCGCAATGATCCAGCCGCTAGAAAATGCATATCGCGAGAAGTCTTTTTTTCATATATTTAAAAATCATAATATAAATGCAAAACTATTCACACCCCTTGCACATGTGTTGTCATACGTGGATAAAAACAACACAAAATTATACACCATTGTGATGATTCAAAACATTTTCAAATGTTCTCGTATATTAAAAATTAATAATAAAAAAACACCAGCATAGACCAAAACAAATCAATTAAATTAGTTTTAGTTATTCATTTAGCAAACTTGATATCCTCTCTTTGCGGCGCGATCGCCTCATCTCTCACCGCCATTTGTGCTTAACTGTGCCAGTTAAGGCCAACCTTAATGTAGCCCCGCAGAACAGTTTCGGTCTTGAAAAATCACCTCGTCGACACATATTCCGCAGCGACGGAATGGATTTGAGAAAACTGAAAACTTTAGCACGCTCACAAACTAAGTACATACTTGATGAAGTGCACTGACGCAGGTGTTCCATTTGAGAACGGCCCCCAACGAGGGACGTCTACCCACGTTTTGGTAGCCGTTAAAAGGGTATGCAACTACCATCATGACCCTCATGTTCCGGTCTCGCTCATGTCCACCTCACAGACCAAGGGTGCGTTCACACCCGTCATCTTTGGTCCACTCTAAACAAATCTCTGGTGGGTTTGCCAGCCTCCAAGAAAATTTCCCTACTTTAGAGCCGGATTACAATGTTTTGGAAAATTTTACAGAAAGGTTTCCTAATTGGAGCATACTTTTAATGTGGAAGAAATTTCCCAGGAGAATTTTGGTAAATGTTGTCTAGTTTGGGCAAGGGTCGCAATCTGGAGGAAAACTTCCCAGAATTTTATCAAAAAGTTTCCCTATTTGGCAATAGTTGTTTATTGTGATGGAAAATGTCAGAGAAAATTTCCCTACTTTAGAGCCAGATTACGATGTTTAGGAAAATTTTACAAAAAGTTTCCTAATAGGAGCATCCTTTTAATGTGGAAGAAATTTCCCAGGAGAATTTTGGTAAATGTTGTCTAGTTTGGGCAAGGGTCGCAATCCGGAGGAAAACTTCCGAAAATGTTATCAAAAGTTTCCCTATTTGGCAATAATTGTTTTATTGTGATGGTAAATGTCAGAGAAAATTTCCCTACTTTAGAGCCAGATTACAATGTTTTGGAAAATTTTACAGAAAGTGTTCTTACTTGAGCATGATTTCAATGCAGAAAACATTTTCCAGGAAATTTTTTGTAAATGTTGTCTAGTTTGGGCAAGGGTTGCAATCTGGAAAAAAAAACTTCCGAGAATTTTGTCAAAAAGTTTCCCTATTTGGCAATAGTTGTTTTATTGTGATGGAAAATCTCCCTACTTTAGAGCCAGATTACAATGTTTTGGAAAATTTTACAAAAAGGTTTCCTAAATGGAGCATACTTTTAATGTGGAAGAAATTTCCCAGGAGAATTTTGGTAAATGTTGTGTAGTTTGGGCAAGGGTCGCAATCTGGAGGAAAACTTCCGAGAATTTTATCAAAAAGTTTTTCTATTTGGCAATAGTTGTTTTATTGTGATGGAAAATGTCCGAGAAATTTTCCCTACTTTAGAGCCGGATTACAATGTTTTGGAAAATTTTACAGAAAGGTTTAATAATTGGAGCATACTTTTAATGTGGAAGAAATTTCCCAGGAGAATTTTGGTAAATGTTGTCTAGTTTGGGCAAGGGTCGCAATCTGGAGGAAAACTTCCGAGAATTTTGTCAAAAAGTTTCCCTATTTGGCAATAGTTGTTTTATTGTGATGGAAAATGTCCTGGGAAAATTTGCCTACTTTAGAGCCAGATTACAATATTTTGGAAAATTTTACAGGAAGTTTTCTTACTTGGAGTATAATTTCAATGTGGAAACATTTTTCCAGGAGCATGTTTGTACATTTTCTCTAGTTTGAGCAAGGGTTGCAATCTGGAGGAAAATTTCCCAAAAATGTTATTACAAAAAGTTTACCTATTTAAAGCAATGGTTGTGGCAATTTGATGGAAAATGTCAGAGGAAATTTATCTAATTCAGAGCCACGTTACAATGCTGTGGAAAACTTTAGAGAAAGTATTCTTACTTGGAGCATAATTTCAATGTGGAAGAAAATTTCCTGGAGCATTTTTGTAAAACAAATTCTCTAGTTTGAGCAAGGGTTGCAAACTACAGGAAAAATTCAAATCTTTTTTTCAAAAAGTTTCCCTATTTAAAGCACTCGTTGTTGCAATTTGATTGAAAATGTCCGAGAAAATGTCTGTACTTTACAGCCAGATTACAATGTTGTGGAGCATTTTACAGAAAGTTTTCTTACTTGGAGATGAATTTCAATGTGGAATAAGTTTTCAGGGAGCAATTTTGTACATTTTCTCTAGTTTGAGCAAGGGTTGCAATCTGGAGGAAAATTTCCCAATTTTTTTTCCAAAGTTTCCCTATTTAAAGCAATGGTTGTTGCAATTTGATGGAAAATGTCAGAGAAAATTTCTCTACTTCAGAGCCAGATTACAATGTTGTGGAACATTTTACAGGAAGTTTTCTTACTTGGAGCATAATTTCAATGTGGAAGAAATGTTCCAGGAGCATGTTTGTAAGTTTTCTCTAGTTTGAGCAAGGTTTGCAATCTGGAGGAAAATTTCCAATATTTTTTTTCAAAAAGTTTCCTATTTTAGAGCAGTAGTTGTTGCATTGTGATGGAAAATGTCCGAGAAAATTTCCCTACTTTAGAGTCAGATTACAAAGGTGTGGAAAATTTTACAGGAAGTGTTCTTACCTGGAGCATACTTTCAATGTGGAAGAAATGTTCCAGGAGCATTTTTGTACAGTTTTTCTAGTTTGAGCAAGGGTTGTAATCTGGAGGAAAATTTCCTTTTTAAAAAAAAACAAAAAAAAAAACGTTTCCCTATTTAAAGCAATGGTTGTTGCAATGTGTTGAAAAATGTCCGAGAAAATGTCCCTACTTTAGAGCCAGATTACAATGTTGTAGTTTCAGCAAGTATTCAAATCTGGAGGAAAACTTCCGAGAACTTTATCAAAAAGTTTCCCTATTTAAAGCAATAGTTGTTGCAATGTGATGGAAAATGTCTGAGAAAATTTCCCTATTTTAGAGCCAGATTATAGGAAGTTTTCTTGCTTGGAGCATGATTTCAATGTGAAATACATTTTCCAGGAGCATTTTTGTAAATGTTCTCTAGTTTGTGCAAGGGCTGCCATCCGGAGGAAAATTTCCAATATTTTTTTTCAAAAAGATTCTCTATTTAGAGCAATGGTTGTTGCAATGTGATGAAAAATGTCCAGGATTGTTTTTTTTTTCGAGCCAGATTACAATGTTGTGGAGCATTTTACAGAAAGTTTTCTTACTTGGAGATGAATTTCAATGTGGAATAAGTTTTCCGGGAGCAATTTTGTACATTTTCTCTGGTTTGAGCTAGGGTTGCAATCCGGAGGAAAATTTCCCAAAAATGTTTTCAAAAAGTTTCCCTATTTAAAGCAATGGTTGTTGCAATGTGATGAAAAATGTCCAGGATTTTTTTTCTTTCGAATTTAGAGCCCGATTACAATGTTGTGGAACATTTTACAGAAAGTTTTCTTACTTCGCAATGAATTTCAATGTGGAAAAAAATTTTCCTGTAGCATTTTTGTACATTTTCTCTAATTTGAGCAAGGGTTGCAATCTGGAGGAAAATTTCCCAATTTTTTTTTCAAAAAGTTTCCCTATTTAAAGCAATGGTTGTTGCAATGTGATGAAAAATGTCCAGGATTTTTTTTTTTTTTCGAATTTAGAGCCAGATTACAATGTTGTTGAACATTTTACACAAAGTTTTCTTACTTCGCAACGAATTTCAATGTGGAAAAATTTTTTCCTGTAGCATTTTTGTACAATTTCTCTAATTTGAGCAACGGTTGCAATCTGGTGTAAAATGTCTGGTAAATTTCAATGGGAACTTTTGGAAAATACTTGATGTACTTGATAAAAACGGGGATTACTCACCAGGGTTACATTTTTATCCAGTTTCTGCAGACATCGTACCTGTTTACTTAATTGATGCACATGCGTGACAAAAAGTTAAAAGTATTTTTGGTTGTGAACGCACCTTGAGAAGCTTTTCCGGAAGGTGAGGCCTGTCTTCGGCGGACAAGAACATGAGGACTTTGACATTTACCACCGCTTCATTCCCATGCTTTGTCCTTTGCAGAGGAGAGACAGCGTGACAAAAGTGTTCCGTGCCGTGTTTTGCTTGTCGGACTAGTGAGTACATAAGTAAATAGGTCGGGGGTCGTGTGAGTAACTTCCGACTAAAGTGGCTTCGCTTCGTTTCCGTGGTCCGGTGCGCTCGGTGTGTCGTCTACTCGCCGGTTTGTTTTTGTTTTTTTGGCCCTATAAGGGCGACCGAGAAAGACTTGACCTCGCCTTCTCCTCTCAGATCACATGATCGTCGCCGACGTGGCGTGAAGAGGAGGCGGGGTCTTCTTGTACGAGGGAAGCCATTAGCGGCTTTCGCATCGCCGTCTCTCGCCGGGTGTTGTTGATTCGTCTCTTCTGTAGGCCGTTCCGCCTCCTCTCTCGTACCTGGCAGCTTGTAGCGTTTTGGCAAAGTGCTGTGAATAAAAAGAAGCGGTCATCAGGGTGAAAAAAGACCCCCCAAAAAAAAAGATGTTTGTGGTGTGACTGCCGTCGTGTCCACCAGGGCGCTTTCACGCTGCGAGAGAAAGACTTTTCCTAATGCAGTTTGGAGAATGTTTGGCCCTATGAATAGGAATCCTCCGACGGAGGCTGCGGTTTCATCTCTTTCTAGCACCTTCTGTTCCACCGTTGCAATCTTCAGCACATCTTCTCTCTGGTGGATTCCCGCGCTCTCGACTTCCCGAGCGTCGACGGGGATCACGACTTTGCCGCCTAATTAGAGTCTTTGCAGCGTGCAGGCGCCCTGTGTGAGAGCCGATGCAGTTTTTTTTGTTTTGTTTTGTTTTTCACAACTCATTTTAATAAAGGATTGTGGTAATTAATGAAGCTGAAGTGTTGTGATTACCCACGATGCACCACCAGGCACCTACCTGCTCCTGGGCGGGGGATCCCAATTCCATAAATCTAAATAATATCTTCTGACTTTGACTCAAGCAAATGTTCAACTTAGGCGCCGATGGTGGCGCCAATCAAAGATCTTCTGTGTGACGGGAGCACTCCAGTCAATAAAAAAAATGTCAGCTAACAAGAACAACATTTTTAAAAGTGTCTCTGGTTCAAGAGTACTTTTAAAGTAGAAAATAATTTCAAATTTATTTAAGTTGTATTTACTTAATAGTTTTATTTGTTTTTATTTCATATATAAATATGTGTAATACATAATGTAATATATATTATGAAATGTATATGTTATAATAAATAAATTATATTAATTATATATATATGTATATATGTATACATATATATATGTATATATACATATACAGTATATGTATATATACATATACAGTATATGTATATATGTATACTGTATATATATGTGCGTATATATATGTATATATACATATACAGTATATATATGTATATATATATATACACTTATATATCCATCCATCCATCTTCTTCCGCTTATCCGAGGTCGGGTCACGGGGGCAACAGCCTAAGCAGGGAAACCCAGACTTCCCTCTCCACAGCCACTTCGTCTAGCTATGTATACATATATATATATATATATGTATATATATATTTTTTTTTTTTTTGGGGGGGGGAAACGGGCACTGAGGGCAGAACAATGGATTTTATCGACAGAGCGGTGTGGAAGCCGATGTGTTTACATTGCAGTCTTAAAGAGATGATGAAACATCCACATTTTGATGTGCGGCTCCTGAGGCCTCGGGCCATTGAAACTGCGGCCCCTCGTCATTATGTACCGGAAATTGGTACTGGGATCGATTCCCAAGTACCGGTTGAAATGTGAAGGTTACCCATCCCTAATTCTGTTAGAAAATGGTCCTTTCACGTCATTTGAAAACAGGAAGTGAACCAACTTTGGACAATTGCGTTGGCATTCAAGGTGACTCGGAGAAACAAAAAGCGGAAAGGAGCATCTGGCGCCAAAAGCCGCTTCCCCGTCGCCGAGAGGCGGAAAGTTGAGCCGCACCATCCGGCGCCGTCTCATCCGGCCCCGTCAGAAGCCGGGCTTTCCCCGGGATTAAGCACAAAAGCCGAGCTCAGTAACTAATAGGCCGCTTCCTCCTCTCTCAGGCGAGCTGATTCCCGACTCTTTCATGCCTTCTGCTGAATTAAAGATGGCCGCAGCAGCTTGTGCCGGAGCGAGGAGGAAGAGGAGGATGCGACTCCAAAAGCTCCCGGGAGAAAACGCAGACGATCTGTCGCCGCCGTCTTTCCCGCCTAATTGGTCCGCTTAAAAAGGACAGTCGGTTGTTGTCGGGGGAAGGCGGAGCATTTTTTGCCACCGAGAGGGGCGGGGCTAGACACATTGAGTCAGTGGCCCCGCCCACACGGCAGAAAAAGTCTGTCAAGGATCAGCATCCTTACGTCTCCATCTTCCTGTCCTGAGCGCCGTCACATGACCATCTCCAGATGGTCCTCCCCCCCACACACACCCTCCCAGTGCCAGGGACTTGGCACAGGTTGTGTTCTGCAACGAGTTCCCTTCTGCTCCTCGCTGCGGCTCACTTTTTATTGGCCCTCAGAATATTTTCAAAATAAAATGTACTATTATATATAATGCCCTCCAAAAGAGGGACAAGGTAGAAAATGGATGGATGGATGGATTTTCTTGTTTAAAAATATTCTCTTAAACCAGGGACTTATATATATACATATATGTATGTGTATATATAAATATATATGTACATATATACATATATTTATATATGCATATATTTATATATGTGTATGCATATATATGTGTATGCATATATAAAGTCGAGACCCAGGATGGACCGCTCCTCGGGACCCAGGATGGACCGCTCGCCTGTATCGGTTGGGGACATCTCTACGCTGCTGATCCGCTTGAGATGGTTTCCTGTGGACGGGACTCTCGCTGCTGTCTTGGAGCCACTATGGATTGAACTTTCACAGTATCATGTTAGACCCGCTCGACATCCATTGCTTTCGGTCCCCTAGAGGGGGGGGGTTGCCCACATCTGAGGTCCTCTCCAAGGTTTCTCATAGTCAGCATTGTCACTGGCGTCCCACTGGATGTGAATTCTCCCTGCCCACCTGGTGTGAGTTTTCTTTGCCCTTTTGTGGGTTCTTCCGAGGATGTTGTAGTCGTAATGATTTGTGCAGTCCTTTGAGACATTTGTGATTTGGGGCTATATAAATAAACATTGATTGATATATGCACATATATACACATATATATGCATGTATATACACATTTTGTGTATACACACACATATATACATATATATCCATATGTACATATACATATCCATATATACATATATATACACACACATATACATACATACATATATACAGATACATACATATATACACATATAAGTACACATATATATACATATACATATATACACATATATATATACATATACATATATACACATATATATATACACATATATATACGTATATATGTATATATACATATATATACGTATATATGTATATATACATATATATACGCATATATACGTGTATATATACGCATATATGTATATATATATATATACATATATATGTATATATACATATATATATATGTATATATACGTATATATATACATATATATACATATATACACATATATATGTTTTTTTTTTTTTTAATCTACTACCAAAGCAAGTCAAAGATCCTTTGTATAACAGTGCTCTGCTGTATTTAGGAACCTGCTACATGAGAGCTTGTCAAAGATCCTTTGTAGAACAAGAGTGCTCTGTTGTTTTTAGGAACTTGCTACATGACAGCTTGTCAAAGATCCTCTATTTGACAAGGAATCTGCTGTTTTTTAGTAAATCTCTGCAAAATCAGAAGTCAAAGATACTCTATATGAAACAACAGAGCTGCTGATTTTAGTATTCTACTGATAAAACACCAGTCAAAATACTCAATATGGCCCAAAAAATTAGCCGGGCTTTTAAAAAAAAGTTTATCTGCTGCAAAAGCAGTCATCAAAGATCCTCTACAGAGCAGGAACACTCTGCTGTTTTTTTTTTAGGAATCTACTGCAAAAGCACTAGTCAAAGATCCTCTACGTCAGAGGTCCAGGGCCGCAGAATAATTTTTTATTATCTTTTTATTTTTTTAAATATATATATTTGATTTTTTATTTTTTATTATTAAATCAGTATAAAAAACACAAGATACACTTACAATTAATGCACCAACCCGAAAAAACTCCCTTTTTCATGACAAAAAAAAAAATCTACTGACAAAGCAAGTCAAAGATCATCTGTATAACAAGAGTGCTCTACTGTTTTTAGGAATCTGTTACATGAACGCGAGTTTAAGATCCTCTTGCTTTATGACAAGAAATCTATTATTAGTAAACGGCTGCAAAAGCCAAAGTCAAAGATCCTCTATTTGACAAACGCACTGCTAAAACACCAGTCAAAGATCCCTCATATGACCAAAAATACCCAACAATCGTCACACACACACACATCCCTATGTTCACCCGCTGGGAGTGAACTGTATTAACCTTGTAGATTGTTATAGTAACAACTGAACTGTACTAAGCTCGGTTTGCCGCTAAATAGTGGGTGCAGGTATTATTATTATTATTATTATTATTATCATTGAACTTGTGTGGCTTTCTATTAACTTTTAGGATATCTTCTTTTTTAATTTTTTTAAAGATATTTCAATATTATCCCCCGCTTTGTCAACCAGGCCAGCGCCCGCACGACGATGCTTTTGTGCCGTCGTCGACTCCGAAAGTCCGGGGCTAAATGAGAAATCCGAAGCGATTATGACGGAGCCAACTTTTATCTTCCCCTTCTGATTCCTTCCCAGCAGGATTTATGTCAGCGCCTTGGACTGAAGCCACGGAGAACTGTTTCCCGGCAAAGGGAATCAAAATCTTTTTGTTTTGTTTTGTTTTGTTTTGTTCCGCCTTTACCAACCGTCAGCGAATTTGCGGAACTCTTTGACCATGCTGGGTGATCTGCCCGGCGGAGGGATTTAGACCCGGGTAAACAAAGATCCTTTAATTCCACTCTCATCATCACTTCTAGTCGCGGATAAAGTTAGCATTGCTGATGATCAATACAGGTCTCTTTTCCGCCTACGGGGGGCGCCAAACCCGGTTCCTGGGAATCCATACCACCCCAATTTTTGGTACTTGTATGCGTGTTTATAAATGTTCATTGTTTGATAATATGTTATTAATAGCTGAATATGACAACTTTGAAGGCAGCACGGTGGAACAGGGGTTTAGTGCATATGCCTCACAATACGAAGGCCCTGAGTAGTCCTGAGGATCTTTCTGTGTGGAGTTTGCATGACTGCGTGGGTTCCCTCCGGGTACTCCGGCTTCCGTCCGAATGCAGCTGACTCCAAAAGGGACAAACGGTAGGAAATGGATGGATGATAAATTTGCTATCTAGTTAAATCTTGCTTTCTGATTACATTTTAGTCTCATTTGCAATGCAGTTGCACTTCCAATCCATTAGATGGCAGCACTGCAAAGGCTTATTTATGGTATGTTGTCTATGCTGCACCCTACAAAGTGTTTGTACTGTAAGTATTGTGCTTACTAGACACCGGCTGTTTGATTGTAATGGTCATCTCAGACTATGTTTGTACTGAAGGCAAAAGTGTTAGTTTTTTTCGAAATCTGTTTTTTTGTCCAGATCGATTAAACCAGGGGTCTCCAAACCTTTTAACTGGGGGGCTGCATTGTGTTAAAACAATTTGGCCTGCGGCCGGGCTGTAAATACACACCTTCTCATTCAATGGGTTTTCTTTATTTTCATGACTATATCGTAGGTTTTGTCATTGATGTCGATGAGGTGTTTATGGCAATATATATTCATATGGTTTGATCGCCCTGCCCTCGTCAGCAAGTTGTTACAAGCCCGCCCACATTTTGGAGCTAAAAGTGGCCGTCCTATATTGTGCTGAAACTCATTATGAAAACGAGCCTAGAATCCTTACTGTGTCCCTTTAAAGCCTAATGTGGTCTGGAATCTAACCCACAGGGGGATTGTGTTCAATTTTTAATTTGTATGTGTCACCATTTAGTGAGCAACGTGGGGAATATAGGTCAATGATCTTTAATTACATGCTGAACCTGACTGTGCACAACATTTACTTATATGACCCAATGCAAACAACCTTCCCTGGTCATGGTGCAAAAACAAACAAAACGAAGTAGTCTTGTGTGGGAAAAATTACAAGACTACTTCATCTCTACAGAACTGTTTCATGAGGGGTTCCCTCAATCGTCAGGAAAAAAATAAATAAAAATAATAATAATTAAAGCTGCAAGCAGCGTTGGTCGGGTCCGCCTTTGGCTGCTAACCCCGCGACTCAAGCCCTGGTTTTAGACCAACATAGAGGTTTTTATTTCGTGTCTCTACGACATTCCTAACAGAAGTTACAAGCAGTTTTGTCTGGGTTTTTTCCTAGGGGGCGTTAGAGCGCAGTTTTGATTTTTAGGGTTTGTTTTTTATTAGATGGCAATTTTTGCCAGTCCTGATGTGTGTGTAAAATTTGGTGAGTGTTGAAGCATGTTAAAGGGGTCAAATTACAGATCGGCGTTTCTGGATGTTGTTGATAAATGGCTTTCGCTTTGCATAGTAGAGTTTTAACTTGCACTTTGAATCATTTTAAGGGGGTGAAATTATAGTTCAAAGAGGCAAAAATGACATCACATGGCATCACAACTATGACACCTGTGTAGTGAAAACAATTTCAGGTGACTACCTCTTGAAGCTCATCGAGAGAATGCCAAGAGTGTGCAAAACAGTAATCGGAGCAAAGGGCGGCTATTTTGAAGGAACTGGATGATAAAACATGTTTTCGGTTATTTCACCTTTACATGTGTTCATTCATAGTTGCGATGCCTTCAGTGACAATCTGCAGTGGAAATAGTCATGAAAATAAAGAAAACACATTGAAATGAGAAGGTGTGTCCAAACTTTTGGCCTCTACTGTACTTTGTAGCCAGTTCAGTTTTAGTTTTGTTCTGCATAGCCTTCCCTAAGCTTCAATGCCTTATCTTAGGAGCACTCACCTTTTGTTTATTTTTGGTTTAAGTATTAGACACCTTTTTACCTGCACTCTGCATCCCGCTGTTTCCCACATGTACAAAGCAATTAGCTACCGGCTGCCACCTACTGATATGGAAGAGAATTACAGCAACCAACATTAAACAACAATACATCATTTGTAGACTAGAAAAAATATTTTCAACCCAAATACCGTATTTCGTTGAATATCCGTCGGTCCGCTAATTAATTTAAAACCTTTTCTCACCCTTGCACTTACCAAAGGCATGCAGTAAAAAATTGAGTGTGATGTAAGGATACCATCATGAAAAGCACATTTAATAAAAAAAATAACTTTATTATGATTATTTTCAGCACCGAAGGCTTGGAATAACCTACAACTTAAAACCCTTGTCACATTAAATTAGCTAAACGCTTCTGTGAAAGGATTGCAGTCCACCTCGTCTGTCATATGAGCAATTTTTAATGTTGTAAATGCGATGTTTTATTTGTTGTTTACTGTTTTTAATGTAACTTTGCTGCTGCCTTCTTGGTTAGGTCTCCCTTGGAAAAGAGATCTTTGATCTCAATGGGATTTTACCTGGTTAGAAAGGCTACCGGTAAATAAAAAATAAATGAAAAATGGTCTTACCTTTACTTATAAATGAAATCCATGCCAGCTCCTTCTGATCAAAAGCATCGATAACTTGTTTATAGAAGTATTCCTTATCCTTCTTCAGTTTTAAAAAGTCTCTCAGAAAACTGCTATCAGACCGTTGCTATCAGTTAGCTCGGGTGTGGGCGACTTCCCTCTCGTTCTGTTCCGTGGGTGATCTCTTTATCCCAGGACCACCAAGAAAGGACATGGCTTGAGCAGTTTGACTTTGTTTATTTTTCAATAAAACCTCAGTCCAGGTCGCTCTTCCGATCGCTTGCCAGTATTTTGGGCACGGCTGCTACAGCTAGCGTGCCCTGCCTGTCTGTCGGATCGTCGGCTCCACAGGTATATTAATAAAACATAGCTGCTTACTGTTCTTTTTAGCATACCGGTATTCAATAGCTTGGACCTTAAATCCTACTGCAGGGGTAGGGAACCTATAGCTCGCGAGCCAGATGTGGCTCTTTTGATGACTATATCCGGCTCTCAGGTAAATCTGAGCTGTTATTGCTTGCTCACACTCTTGCTCCAGCTCCAACCTGGCTGCTGCTTATAACAGAGCGACAGGTGATCAGATAACAAGGCCCAATTGGGCCATCCACGCACCTGTCGCTGATTTCGAGGCCGTTCCTGGCAACACACCGCTTCGCTGCAGACCCGCAGGCTACAACCCCCTCCACAGTTAGCTTTAGAATAACACTGTTGTTACAAAGAATTATTATACTCTAGAAATGTTGGTCTTACTTAAAAATGCACGCGTTTAGTTGTTTAAAGTGCTAAAAAAAAATATTACCGTATTTCCTTCAATTGCCGCCGGGTATATAGTATGCGCCTGCCTAGAATTACTGCCGGGTCAAACTCTTTTCACAAAATAATTAGTGCACGCTTAGCATTACTGTCGGCTCAGGATTAACGCCGGGTCAAATTCGTTTCGCAAAATATTATTTTTATTAGCGCATGTCTAGAATTTTCGCCGGGTCAAGCTCGTTTCGATAAATAATTAGCATATGCCTAGAATTTCCGCTCGGTCAAACTCATCACGTCACAAATGACACTTCACCTGTTATCATTTTCAAAATGGATGAGGCTGATTTCAATAATTTGAAATCGCATAAAGGGAAGAAGATTAAGAACTATTCAGTAGGATTTAAGGTCCAAGATATTGAATATGCTAAAAAGAACAGTAAGCAGCTATGTTTTATTAATATACCGTAGCTGCGTGTGTCAAATATGAGTCATTAAATGATTCCCGCCTCCTGGTGGTAGAGGGCGCTAGTGATCCTTCTTGCGACTACTCGCCTGCAGAAGAAGTGACAACAAGCAGCAAGAGTGAGCAGCAATCGTTTATTTTTTTCTTCTCGCTTGCACTTTTAACATGGAGGATTACATATCTAAAATAAAACAGTTTTCTAAACTGGACTTTCAGTCGAAGCAGGAGGTAATAAAGGAAGATCTCCAACAAGACAGAGAGACTTTTAAAACTGAAGAAAGATAAGGAAGACTTCTATAAACAAGTTATCGAAGCTTTTGATCAGAAGGAGCTGCGCATGGACTTCATTTATAAGTAAAGGTAAGACCATAATAAAGTTTTTTTTATCAAATGTGCTTTTCGTGATGGTATCCTTACATCACACTCAAATTTAAAAGCGCAGGCCTAAATTTACCGCATGCCTTTGGTAAGCACCGGAGTGAGGTTTTAAATTAATTAGCACCCCGGCGGCAATTCAAGGAAATACGCTATATGGCTCTTAAGGAAATGCATTTTAAAATATTTGGCTTCTTGGCTCTCTTAGGTAAAAAGGTTCCCGACCCCTGTCCTACTGAATAGCTCTTAATCTTATTCCCTTTATACGATTTCAAATTGTTGAAATAAGCCTCCTCCATTTTGAAAATGATGACAGGGGAAGTGTCACTCGTGACGTCACGAATTTGACAACGGCGGTAATAGCAAGCATGCGCTAATTATCTTGCGAAGTGAGTTTGCCCCGGCAGGTGCATATCACATGCCCGGCGGCAATTCAAGGAAATACGATTGGTGAAATTACATCGATCTCAAAAGGGCACACCAGACTGTATCTCACGGTGCACTAGTGTGCCGCGGCACAGTGGTTGAAAAACACTGATATAAATGATGCGTCATTTGACCTTTGAGGTACTCAAAGCGCTTTGAAACTATTTGGGGACTAATGGGGACGGCGTGGCGCAGTGGGAGAGTGGCCGTGCGCAACGCGAGGGTCCCTGGTTCAATCCCCACCTAGTATCAACCTCGTCACGTCCGTTGTGTCCTGAGCAAGACACTTCACCCTTGATCCTGATGGGTGCTGGTTAGCGCCTTGCATGGCAGCTCCCTCCATCAGTGTGTGAATGTGTGTGTGAATGGGTAAATGTGGAAGTAGTGTCAAAGCGCTTTGAGTACCTTGAAGGTAGAAAAGCGCTATACAAGTACAACCCATTTATCATTTATCATTTATTTCCACATCACCCATTCACACACTGAGGGCGGGAGCTGCCATACAAGGTGCTAACCACCACTCATCAGGAGCAAGGGTGAAGTGTCTTGCTCAGGGGTCTCAAACTCAATTCACCTGGGGGCCACTGGATGCAGAGTCTGGGTGAGGCGTGGCCGCGAGAAAAGATTTATTTAAAAAAATGTTGCATACTTCTCAGCATGTCTAGTTGTATAATGACGTTTCAAATTGTGCACCGCAACTTTCTCCGTGCAAATAAGACACATCGGGCTGCCCCTGTGCTCAGAGAAATATTGCATTTCTTTGCTCATCACAAACCTTTCCCTTCACTGCAGGCTTTGAAAAAGACGTGTTTGGGCTTGTGGAATATATTTGTATTTAGCTGACGCACGGAGAATAGATAGCTGGATAGGTCTGTATTGTCATTGTACAACTACAACAAAACTTTGTTTTCAGGATTAGACAAACAGTGTAGAGCCGGGGTCTCAAACTCAATTTACCTGGGGGCCACTGGATGCAGAAACTGGGTGAGGCTGGGCTGCAAGCTAACATTTCTTTAAAAAATATAACATGCACTTTTTGAATGAATTCACCTTCTTTGAAGGGCTTTCCCAACCTAGCAACATACTTGCCAACTCTCGCCATCTTTCCAGGAAACATCCGAATATCAGTGCCCCTGCCGACAATCTCCCGGGGCGACCATTCACCCGGTTTTCACCCGGACAACAATATTTAGGGCGTCCCGGGATGGCACTGCATATAGCGTCCTCTACAACCTGCCGTCTCGTCCGCTTTTCCACATATTGTATGAGGCTTCTGCAGACCCGCGGAAGTGACTGCAAGACATACAGTACTTGATCAACAGCCATACAGGTCACACTGAGGGTGGCCGTATAAACAACTTTAACACTGTTACAAATATGTGCCACACTGTGAACCCACACCAAAAAAGATTGACAAACACATTTTGGGAGAACATCCGCACCGTAACACAACATAAACACAACTGAACAAATACCCAGAATCCAATGCAGTCCTGATTGTTTGATTGATTGATTGATACTTTTATTAGTAGATTGCACAGTTCAGTACATATTCCGTACAATTGACCACTATATGGTAACACCCGAATAAGTTTTTCAACTTGTTTAAGTCGGGGTCCACGTTAATCAATTCATGGTACAAATATATACTATCAACATAATACAGTCATCACACAAGTTAATCATCATAGTATATGCATTGAATTATTTACATTATTTACAATCCGGGGGGTGGGATGAGGAGCTTTGGTTGATATCAGAACTTCAGTCATCAACAATTGCATCAACAGAGAAATGTGGACATTGAAACAGTGTAGGTCTTGCACAGCCAGCAGAGAACATAGTGAGTTCAGATAGCATAAGAACAAGTATATACATTAGAAGTACATTTGAGTTGTTTATAATCCGGGGAGATGGGATGTGAATGGAGGAGTGTATTAGTAAAGTGTTGAAGTTGCCTGGAGGTGTTGTTTTAGAGCGGTTTTAAAGGAGGATAGAGATGCACTCCTAACTCTTCCGGGCTACAATAGGGGGCGGGGCTGGGGGTCACGGGGGTGTATGTTGTAGCCCGCAAGAGTTAGGGCTGCATGGGATTCTGGGTATTTGTTCAGTTGTGCTTATGTTGTGTTACGGTGCTGATTTTCTCCCAAAATGTGTTTGGTGTGGGTTCACAGTGTGGCGCATATTTGTAACTGTGTTAAAGTTGTTTATACGGCCACCCTTGGTGTGACCTGTATGGCTGTTGATCGATGTCTTACAGTCGCTCACTGCGTCTACAGAAGCTAAACACATGTGGCTGGGCTGGCACGCTGTTTCTACAGGATGTAGAGGACGCTAAAGGCAGTGCCCCCTTAATATTGTTGTTTGGGTGAAATTCGGGGCCATGATTCCCCCTGGAAGAGCACTGAAATTGGGAGTCTTCCGGAAAAACCGAGGGTATACAAGTATGACGCTGTAAAGTGCCATTCATATAAAACTCGCGGGCCGCACCAACATTATATTTTCACATCAAGGTGCGGGCCGTTTGATCCGTTTATTTCCCGTTTAGTCCATCACCATGGTTACTTAGTAGTTCCAGCCGCTACTCCCGGTTCCTGCACACCTCTTCTCTGTTAATCACCTTCCCTTTATAAGCCAGCCTTTTCTGTTTATTCTTTCTGGGACTCTAGCTTGCTTTCACGCAACGTTACGACTGTATGTATTTTCTCGCTAGCTCATATAGCTCGGTTGGTAGAGCGGCCGTGTCAGCAACTTGAGGGTTGCAGGTTCGATTCCCTCTTCCGCCATCCTAGTCACTGCCGTTGTGTCCTTGGGCAAGACACTTTACCCACCTGCTCCCAGTGCCACCCACACTGGTTTAAAAATGTAACTTAGATATTGAGTTTCACTATGTAAAGCGCTTTGAGTCGCTAGAGAAAAGCGCTACATAAATATAATTCACTAATAATTCACATATGCTAAGCCACCTGCTATTTCTTAGCCCTCATGCTAATTCTATTTGTTTTACATTTTGTGCCTTCATGCCAAGTGTTAGTCTGTGTGTACTTCCTAGCTCACACGCTAGCATCTTTTGTTTGCCTTTTGCGTAGCTTCAGTGTTTTTTTGTGTCATAGCTCCTTTTGTTATTCAAATAAATATTTAAACCTTACCTTTGCTGTGTTATCGTTCGACGCATCCTCCAGGGAATCAGCATCATGCCACCTAGGCGTAACAGCCAGGGTGCATTTTTAACACTGCACATAGTCTCATTCTGCACTATCTCATTAATTGAGTTCACAAATTCAAAGGCATTGTTTTTGCTTTGCCAGCTTTCTGATATACTCACATACTTTGCCATGTGATGGTTGATTTGTTGACCTGACAGCATTGATGCATTCATTTTGATGGCAAGTAAAATGTTGTCAATGACAACTTGCTTTGGGTCAGATTTTGTTTTGTGTGACAGCTCTTTCCTTTTTGCCTTTTCCTGCAATAATGTACCAATTTTGTCCCGTCTTGAGTCTTCTTACAATTCCAACAGCTTTCAAATGACTTTTCTGCAGAATGTGACGCTTGAGGTAGCCCAACTTCCATTCAGTCCACATTTTTCCCTCAAAAATCTCATTTGCTACTTAAGCTTCGCGGCATGTTTTGCAGACTAGACCCTTGTCACTCGAAAAAGAAAGAATCTCACCCAGTTTCACCGCTTGTTCTTTTATTTGAACATACTCCCGACAGCCATTCCATCTTAAAAGAACCGCATTTCTGTTTTACAACGTTTGTTGAGTAGATGTGTCACTGCCTATTTGTTTCGCCATGGTACGGGGTTATTGTCAATATCAATATTATCAATGATATAACTGGCTGTGTCACTGAGTTATGTTGCAAAATGGTACAGAAAACCAAATTATTATTGATATTATTGGTTTAATTGATTTGATAAGATTAGGACTAATATTAGATATTAATTAATATGTTTATGTTGAATTTTATTTTATGCGCTGGATAGATTTTCTTGTGCGCTGAGAATGTACGAGCAGTGCCCGATTGTCCATGTGCGTAGCTTAAGGGAACATCGGTCGCGGTGTGACTGCAGCCAGGCCCATAAGAAAACCCTCGTCTCCACGGCAACGTCTCCATCGCTTTCACTTATTTGCCGCTTTTCCACTAATGCAGGGGTAGGCAACCCAGAACGTTGAAAGAGCTATTTTGGACCCAAATAACACAACGCTGTCAAGCGGCATTCGTATAAAACTCACGGGCCGCACTAACGTTAAAGGCCTACTGAAATTAGGTTTTCTTATTCGAACAGGGATAGCAGGTTCATTCTATGTGTCATACTTGATCATTTCGCCATATTGCCATATTTTTGCTGAAAGGATTTAGTAGAGAACATCAACGATAAAGTTCGCAACTTTTGGTCGCTAATCAAAGAGCCTTGCCTGTACCGGAAGTAGCAGACGATGTGCGCGTGACGTCACGGGTTGTGGAGCTCCTCACATCTGAACATTGTTTACAATCATGGCCACCAGCAACGAGTGATTCGGACTGAGAAAGCGACGATTTCCCCATTAATTTGACCCAGGATGAAAGATCCGTGGATGAGGAAAGTGAGAGTGAAGGACTAGAAAAAAAAAAAACCACAAGGGCAGTGGAAGCGATTCAGATGTTTTAAGACACATTTACCAGGAAAATTCTGAAAAATCCCTTTTCTGCTTATTGTGTTACTAGTGTTTTAGTGAGATTATATGGTCGTACCTGTACAACCTGAAGGTCGGCCCTGCACCTTTCTTCAGCACCAGTCGACGGGTGGTGACGATGCCCATCTCTGCCCTTCACAAGGGACCCTCTTCGAAACACGATCCTTCGAAATGATCGCTGCATAATACACTGTACTTTGTGTGTGTGGTCCAATCCAACCGTGTTCGCTTGACATCTCTGTTCCAAAGTACAGCTTGACTGTCATCTTTCGGGAATGTAAACAATGAAAAACCGGCTGTGTTTGTGTTGCTAAAGGCGGCCGCAATACACCGCTTTCCACCTACAGCTTTCTTCTTTGATGTATCCATTATTCATTGAACAAATTGCAAAAGATTCAGCAACACAGATGTCCATAATACTGTGGAATTATGTGATGTAAACAGACGACTTATAGCTTGGAATGGTGCTGGAACAAAATGTCCTCTACAATGCGTGACGTCATGCGCGCGCGTCATCATACCCTGACGTTTTAGCCTGATACTTCTGCGCAAAATTTAAAATTGCAATTTTTTGGTCCTATCCAACCGTGTTTGTTTGACATCTCTGTTCCATAGTAAAGCTTGACTGTCATCTTTCGGGAATGTAAACAATGAAACAATATAACCAATCCAACCGTGATTGTCCAATCCAACCGTGTTTGCTTGACATCTCTGTTCCATAGTACAGCTTGACTGTCATCTTTCGGGAATGTAAACAATGAAACACCGGCTGTGTTTGTGTTGCTAAAGGCGGCCGCAATACACCGCTTCCCACCCACAGCTTTCTTCTTTGACGTCTCCATTATTCATTGAACAAACTGCGAAAGATTCAGCAACACAAATGTCCAGAATACTGTGGAATTATGCGATGTAAAGAGACGACTTATAGCTGTGAACGGAGCTGGAACAAAGTGTCCTCTACAATGCGTGACGTCACGGCTACGCGTCATCATACCGCGACGCTTTACCATGATACTTCCGCGCGAAATTTAAAATTGCAATTTAGTAAACTAAAAAGGCCGTATTGGCATGTGTTGCAATGTTCAGATTTCATCATTGATATATAAACTATCAGACTGCGTGGTGGGTAGTAGTGGGTTTCAGTAGGCCTTTAAACTTTCATATTAAAGTGGGGGCCGCAAAATAACGTCTCGCGGGCCACCGCATGTCTGAGACCCCTGATCTTGCTGAAGGACACAACAGTCGTGATGTAGATTGCACCACGCCGTCCCCGAAAATTACAACACTACTGAGTCGAAACTGCGTGCCGCTTGTCTGATGTTTAGTCCGCCACCCGACGTGACGTGACATGCAACAACGGTATCAGATTAATGCACCGTTCGATTTTACGCGAATGGATACCGACGGAATTAGGTCGGCGCCTGTAAAAGTGACCAAATTCGGTACCCATCCCATGAGACTTTGCTTGTTAGGTCTCCATGTGTCACTTTTCTTTGTGTGTGGGGTGTGTGTGTGTGTACAAGTTTTATTTGCCAAGTTGTGCGTGGAAGTGAAAGTCATCCCTCTGCCCCTCACGGCAGGATTAGCACGGCTTACTTCAGAAATGCCCGACGGTTGCTGTTTGAGTGGCGAGGAGGCGAGAATGCAAACTTGTTTACACTTGTACTTCCAGGGCACGGCTTTCACTAAGGAGATTCCATTGTGTGTGTGTGTGTGTGTGTGTGTGTGTGTGTGTGTGTGTGTGTGTGTGTGTGTGTGTGTGTGTGTGTGTGTGTGTGTGTGCGCGCGCGCGCGTGCGTTACAAGTTGTACTTTACTGTAGGGGTGAAAACTTGCCAGTGTGTTCATGAGAAATATATGATTTGTGTTGCATTACGTGGTAAGATTCGATACAAAAATCATGTTTTTACAAAGACAATAGTAGGGTTGTACGGTATAGCGGTACTAGTATAGTACCGCTGTACTAATGAATCATATTCGGTACCATACCGCCTATAAAAAAGTACCGGTCCACCCCCCCATCTTGCTTTTTTTTTAACGGGCTCGACGGTGCGTCGTGGTGACATTGCTGGTTTTTAACAGCAGAGGAGCATGTTCGGCAGTGCGCACACACTGAGTACTTAGAAGCAGACACAGTGTGTAGACCGGAAAGGGAGAACGGACGCATTCTGGCTTAAAAACGGATGATAAAGGTGAAGTTATTGTGTGTTCATGAGAAATATATGATTTGTGTTGCATTACGTGGTAAGATTCGATACAAAAATCATGTTTTTACAAAGACAATAGTAAGGTTGTACGGTATAGCGGTACTAGTATAGTACCGCTGTACTAACGAATCATATTCGGTACCATACCGCCTCTAAAAAAGTACCGGTCCACCCCCCCATCTCGCTTTTTCTTAACGAGCTCGACGGCGCGTCGTGGTGACATTGCTGGTTTTAACGGCAGAGGAGCATGTTCGGCAGTGCGCAAACACTGCGTACTTACAAGCAGACACAGTATGTAGACCGGAAAGGGAGAACGGACGCATTCTGGCTTAAAAAGTGACGATAAAGGTGAAGTTATTGTGTGTTCATGAGAAATATATGATTTGTGTTGCATTATGTGGTAAGATTCGACACAAAAATCATGTTTTTACAAAGACAATAGTAGGGTTGTACGGTATAACGGTACTATACTAGTACCGCTATACTAATGAATCATATTCGGTACCATACCGCCTCTAAAAAAGTACCGGTCCACCCCCCCATCTCGCTTTTTCCTAACGGCGCGTCGTGGTGACATTGCTGGTTTTAACAGCAGAGGAGCATGTTTGGCAGTGCGCACACACTGAGTACTTAGAAGCAGACACAGTGTGTACACAGGAAAGGGAGAACGGACGCATTCTGGCTTAAAAACTGACTATAAAGGTGAAGTTATTGTGTGTTCATGAGAAATATATGATTTGTGTTGCATTACATGGTAAGAATCGATACAAAAATCATGTTTTTACAAAGACCATAGTAAGGTTGTACCATACTAGTACCGCTATACTAATGAATCATATTCGGTACTATACCGCCTCTAAAAAAGTACCGGTCCACCCCCCATCTCGCTTTTTCTTAGCGAGCTCGACGGCGAGTCGTGGTGACATTGCTGGTTTTAACGGCAGAGGAGCATGTTCGGCAGTGCGCAAACACTGAGTACTTACAAACAGACACAGTATGTAGACCGGAAAGGGAGAACGGACGCATTCTGGCTTAAAAAAAAGACAATAAGGGTGAAGTTATGATACTAAAATGCTCTCAGGAAGAGATGCTTTAAAACATGGCTGGCTAGCTAGCTAGCGGCTAAAGTCGATCCGTAGTTGGCAGTGTTGTGGCTACTTCTAAAATCACTAATCCTCGTCTCCGTGGCGACGGATAAAGTTAGTTTCCCTGCATGCTTCACTACACATCGTAGCTCACCGGCGTCACAATGTAAACAAACTACACCTAACGTCCACTGTAATGATACCAAGTACAGGAGCGGATCTAGTCGATACTGCTCTGATTGCATCAATTAAATCCTTTTACGTTTTATAAAAATCGATATTATGTTCATAAACTCAGGAAATACGACTTTGAATATGACCAATGTATAATCCTGTAACTACTTGGTATCGGATCGATACCCACATTTGTGGTATCATCCAAAACAAATGTAAAGCACCCAAACAACAGAAGAATAAGTGATTATTACATTTTAACATAAGTGTAGACGGAACATGTTAAAACAGAAAATAAGCAGATATTAACAGTAAATAAACCAGTAGATTAAAAATGTATTTTCTACCGCTTGTCCCTCACAATATGTTTTACTGCGTATGTCAGCAGCTAAATTAGGAGTCTTTATTTTGTTTACTTACTACTCATTATTATTTAATGACTAAATTGCAATAACAAACATATGTTTTTGTTAAAATAATGCCATTTCTTTGTAGTACCCATTATTTATAAAAGTACCGAAAAGTATCAAAATACATTTTGGTACTGGTACCAAAATATTGGTTTTGGAAAAACATTAAAAGACAATAGCTCTCATTTTTAAGTGTTTTTGTTCAAAATCTTGGCAACAGTTTTATATCTCCAGTACTCTGGTACTCTTGTCTTGTTCTGTATATTGTACAGTATTTTGTGTTTTTATAGTGTTTTTTTTTACTGTACAGGATTGCTTATTTTTATTGAATAGTAGTCTGTTTATTTCAATTGTTAGTTTTTCCTTTATTACCTCTTGTGTTATTTATTTTTACCCAATATTTGTTCCCACTAGCGCACCTTAAATTGGAGTTCTTAATCTCGTTATCTGCAAATATAATGACAATAAAGTCCCTTCTATTCTGTATCAAATGGAGTCCTATTTGCACACACCTGGGATTTAACCGTACAAAAACCTTGCAGCTAACTAAGGTAAACACTGAAAATAACTGCGTGATTAATCTGGATTAATACATGATTAATGTTTGGGGATTAATCGCGTGAGTTCAAGTGAAAACGTTGACAGCCCTAGTTGTGAAGTATTCCAATAATTATCTTTGTCGGCTATAGAAGTCAGCTTGTAAACATTAGCATAGCAGATCCTTGTGACCTCAGGAAGACCGGAACCTTCTCTTTTCTTTTCTTTTTTCTTTCTTTTTTTTTTTTTTTTTTTTTAAGATTCCAGGTACGAAAACTTGACATTTATTATTATTTTTTCCCGGCTTGACAGTCCTGCAGCGTTGAGTTGACTCCCCCATTAAACTGCTGTCAGCTCACCTTTCACAGCCCGTCTTGAGGCGCCGTGACGAGCAGAATTCCAATCAGGTCCGACTTTGAAGGCTTTAGCCGCTCCTCGCCGACAGGAAGTGATGCCGCCGCTTCCTCGCCGCCGTTTGCATTTTGAGGAGAAGCGACACATCATGATTGTAGGATGATTCTGAATAAGACACAAACTGTTCACTTTGGTACTACACGTATTTATACTTTTAGGCACAAATGTAGGACCTTTAGGGGAAGGTGGTCCTATTTGGTGTACTTTAGGATCTATTGGTGAAGATGGTACTATTTGGGGTACTTTAGGACCTTTAGGGAAGATGGTACTATTTGGGGTACTTTAGGACCTTTTTGGGTTGACAGTCCTATTTGGGGTACTTTTGGACCTTTTATGAAAAAATGGTCCTATTTGGGGTACTTTAGGATCTTTAGGGCAAGATGATCCTATTTGCGGTACTTTAGGATTCTTAGGGAAGATGGTCCTATTTGGTGTACTTTCGGACCTTTAGAGGAAGATGGTCCTATTTGGGGTACTTTAGGACCTTTAGGGAAGATGTTCATATTTGGGGTACTTTAGGATCTATTGGTGAAGATGGTACTATTTGGGGTACTTTAGGACCTTTAGGGAAGATGGTACTATTTGGGGTACTTTAGGACCTTTTTGGGTTGACAGTCCTATTTGGGGTACTTTTGGACCTTTTATGAAAAAATGGTCCTATTTGGGGTACTTTAGGATCTTTAGGGCAAGATGATCCTATTTGCGGTACTTTAGGATTCTTAGGGAAGATGGTCCTATTTGGTGTACTTTCGGACCTTTAGAGGAAGATGGTCCTATTTGGGGTACTTTAGGACCTTTAGGGAAGATGTTCATATTTGGGGTACTTTAGGATCTATTGGTGAAGATGGTACTATTTGGGGTACTTTAGGACCTTTAGGGAAGATGGTACTATTTGGGGTACTTTAGGACCTTTTTGGGTTGACAGTCCTATTTGGGGTACTTTTGGACCTTTTATGAAAAAATGGTCCTATTTGGGGTACTTTAGGATCTTTAGGGCAAGATGATCCTATTTGCGGTACTTTAGGATTCTTAGGGAAGATGGTCCTATTTGGTGTACTTTCGGACCTTTAGAGGAAGATGGTCCTATTTGGGGTACTTTAGGACCTTTAGGGAAGATGTTCATATTTGGGGTACTTTAGGATCTATTGGTGAAGATGGTACTATTTGGGGTACTTTAGGACCTTTAGGGAAGATGGTACTATTTGGGGTACTTTAGGACCTTTTTGGGTTGACAGTCCTATTTGGGGTACTTTTGGACCTTTTATGAAAAAATGGTCCTATTTGGGGTACTTTAGGATCTTTAGGGCAAGATGATCCTATTTGCGGTACTTTAGGATTCTTAGGGAAGATGGTCCTATTTGGTGTACTTTCGGACCTTTAGAGGAAGATGGTCCTATTTGGGGTACTTTAGGACCTTTAGGGAAGATGTTCATATTTGGGGTACTTTAGGATCTATTGGTGAAGATGGTACTATTTGGGGTACTTTAGGACCTTTAGGGAAGATGGTACTATTTGGGGTACTTTAGGACCTTTTTGGGTTGACAGTCCTATTTGGGGTACTTTTGGACCTTTTATGAAAAAATGGTCCTATTTGGGGTACTTTAGGATCTTTAGGGCAAGATGATCCTATTTGCGGTACTTTAGGATTCTTAGGGAAGATGGTCCTATTTGGTGTACTTTCGGACCTTTAGAGGAAGATGGTCCTATTTGGGGTACTTTAGGACCTTTAGGGAAGATGTTCATATTTGGGGTACTTTAGGATCTATTGGTGAAGATGGTACTATTTGGGGTACTTTAGGACCTTTAGGGAAGATGGTACTATTTGGGGTACTTTAGGAACTTTTTGGGTAGACAGTCCTATTTGGGGTACTTTTTGACCTTTTATGAAAAAATGGTCCTATTTGGGGTACTTTAGGATCTTTAGGGCAAGATGATCCTATTTGCGGTACTTTAGGATTCTTAGGGAAGATGGTCCTATTTGGTGTACTTTAGGACTTTTAGAGGAAGGTGGTCCTATTTGGGGTACTTTAGGACCTTTAGGGAAGATGGTCATATTTGGGGTACTTTAGGATCTATTGGTGAAGATGGTACTATTTGGGGTACTTTTGGACCTTTAGGGAAGATGGTACTATTTGGGGTACTTTAGGACCTTTTTGGGTTGACAGTCCTATTTGGGGTACTTTTGGACCTTTTATGAAAAAATGGTCCTATTTGGGGTACTTTAGGACCTTTTTGGGTAGACAGTCCTATTTGGGGTACTTTTGGACCTTTTATAAAAAAAAATGTCCTATTTGGGGTACTTTAGGATCTTTAGGGCAAGATGATCCTATTTGCGGTACTTTAGGATTCTTAGGGAAGATGGTCCTATTTGGTGTACTTTAGGACCTTTAGAGGAAGATGGTCCTATTTGGGGTACTTTAGGACCTTTAGGGAAGATGGTCATATTTGGGGTACTTTAGGATCTATTGGTGAAGATGGTCCTATTTGGGGTACTTTAGGACCTTTAGGGAAGATGGTACTATTTGGGGTGCTTTAGGATCTATTGGTGAAGATGGTCCTATTTGGGGTACTTTAGGACCTTTAGGGAAGATGGTCCTATTTGGTGTACTTTAGGACCTTTAGGGGAAGATGGTACTATTTGGGGTACTTTAGGATCTTTAGGGCAAGATGATCCTATTTGGTGTACTTTAGGACTTTTAGAGGAAGATGGTACTATTTGGGGTACTTTAGGATCTTTAGGGGAAGATGGTCCCATTTGTGGTATTTTAGGATCTTTAGTGAAGATGGTCGTATTTGGGGTACTTTAGGATTTTTATGGAAGATGGTCCTATTTGGGGTACTTTACGATCTTTAGGGGAAGATGGTCCTATTTGGGGAACTTTAGGATCTTTAGGGCAAGATGGTCCTATTTGCGATACTTTAGGACCTTTAGGGGAAGATGATCTGATTTGTGGTACTTTAGGATCATTAGGGAAGATGGTCATATTTAGGGTACTTTAGGATCTTTATGGAAGATGGTCCTATTTGTGGTACTTTAGGATCTTTTGTGAAGATGGTCGTATTTAGTGTACTTTAGGATCTTTAGGGCACGATAGTCCTATTTGCGGTACTTTAGGACCTTTAAGGAAGATTCAAGATTAGGGAAGGTGGTCATATTTGGGGTACTCTAGTACCTAGTTGTGAAGACGGTCCTATTTGGGGTACTTAAGGACCTTTAGGGAAGATGGTCCTATTTGGGGTACTTTAGGACCTTAGGGAAGATGGTCATATTTGGGGTACTTTAGGATCTATTGGTGAAGATGGTCCTATTTGGGGTACTTTAGGACCTTTAGGGAAGATGGTACTATTTGGGGTGCTTTAGGATCTATTGGTGAAGATGGTCCTATTTGGGGTACTTTAGGACCTTTAGGGAAGATGGTCCTATTTGGTGTACTTTAGGACCTTTAGGGGAAGATGGTACTATTTGGGGTACTTTAGGATCTTTAGGGCAAGATGATCCTATTTGGTGTACTTTAGGACTTTTAGAGGAAGATGGTACTATTTGGGGTACTTTAGGATCTTTAGGGGAAGATGGTCCCATTTGTGGTATTTTAGGATCTTTAGTGAAGATGGTCGTATTTGGGGTACTTTAGGATTTTTATGGAAGATGGTCCTATTTGGGGTACTTTACGATCTTTAGGGGAAGATGGTCCTATTTGGGGAACTTTAGGATCTTTAGGGCAAGATGGTCCTATTTGCGATACTTTAGGACCTTTAGGGGAAGATGATCTGATTTGGGGTACTTTAGGATCTTTAGGGAAGATGGTCATATTTAGGGTACTTTAGGATCTTTATGGAAGATGGTCCTATTTGGGGTACTTTACGATCTTTAGGGGAAGATGGTCCTATTTGTGGTACTTTAGGATCTTTTGTGAAGATGGTCGTATTTAGTGTACTTTAGGATCTTTAGGGCACGATAGTCCTATTTGCGGTACTTTAGGACCTTTAAGGAAGATTCAAGATTAGGGAGGGTGGTCATATTTGGGGTACTCTAGTACCTAGTTGTGAAGACGGTCCTATTTGGGGTACTTAAGGACCTTTAGGGAAGATGGTACTATTTGGGGTACTTTATGACCTATCGATAATTATGGTCCCATATTGTGTACTTGAAGATATTTATTGGAAGATGATCCGATTTGGGGTACTTTAGGACCTTTATGGGAAGATGATCCGATTTGGGGTACTTTAGGATCTTTAGGGATGATGGTCCTATTTGGGGTACTTTAGGACCTATTGGTGAAGATGGTCCTATTTGGGGTACTTTAGGACCTTCAGGGGAAGATGGTCCCATTTGCGGTACTTTATGACCTATTGGTGAAGATGGTCTTATTGGGTTACTTTAGGATCATTAGGGAAGATTTTCCTATTTGCGGTACTTTAGGACCTTTAGGTGAAGATGATCTGATTTGGGGTACTTTAGGACCTTTAGGGAAGATGGTCCTATTTGGTGTACTTTTGGAGGGGAAGATGGTCCTATTTGGGGTATTTTAGAGCCTTTAGGGGAAAATGATCCGATTTGGGGTACTTTAGGATCTTTAGTGAAGAAGTTACTATTTGGTGTACTTTTGGACCTTTAGGGGTAGATGGTCCCATTCAGGGTACTTAAGGACCTTTAGGGGAAGATGTTCCAATTTGGGGTAGTTTAGGACCTATTGGTGAAGATGGTCCTATTTGAGGTACTTTAGGACCCTATGGGGAAGATGGTCCTATTTTTGGTACTTTAGGACCTATTGGTGAAGATGGTCCTATTTGGGGTACATTAGGATCTTTAGGGAAGATGGTCCTATTTGCGTTACATTACGATCTATTGGTGAAAGTGGTCCTATTTGGGGTACTTTAGGATCTTACGACCATCTTCACCAATAGGTCCTAAAGTACCCCAAATAGAACCATCTTCCCTGAAGGTCCTAAAATACACCAAATCAGATAATCTTCTCCTATTTTGATTGATTGATTGATACTTTTATTAGTAGATTTCACAGTACAGTACATATTCCGTACAATTGACCACTAAATGGTAACACCCCAATAAGTTTTTCAACTTGTTTAAGTCGGGGTCCACGTTTATCAATTCATGGTACAAATATATACTATCAACATAATACAGTCATCACACAGGTTAATCATCATAGTATATACATTGAATTATTTATGTTAAGGAAGTAGTTTCACATGTACTTCGGTATCAGGGAGGTGTAGCGGATTTTATAGACTAGGCTCAGTGCAAGTTGTTTTACTCTGTCCTCCACCCTGAGCCAGCCCACTTTGGAGAAGTGGGTCAGAGTGAGGTGTGATCTAGGGTGGAGGTCTAAAAGTAACCGAACTAGCTTGTTCTGGCTTGTTCTAAAAGTCCTAAGGTACCGCAAATAGGACCATCTTCCCCTAAAGGTTCTATAGTACCCCGAATCGGATGATCTTCCCCTAAAGGTCCTAAAGTACCCCAAATACGACCATCTTCACTAATAGGTCCTAAAGTACTCCAAATGGGATCATCATCCCATAAAGGTTCTATAGTACCCCAAATCGGATCATCTTCCCCTAAAGGTCCAAAAGTACCCCAAATAGGACCATCTTCCCTAAAAGGTTCTATAGTACCCCAAATCGGATCATCTTCCCCTAAAAGTCCTAAAGTACCCCAAATAGGACCATCTTCCCCTAAAGATCCTAAAGTACCCCAAATACAACCATCTTCACCAATAGGTCCTAAAGTACCCCAAATATGATCATCTTCCCCAAAGATCCTAAAGTACCCCAAATCGGATCATCTTCCCCTAAAGGCTCTAAAGTACTGCAAATAGGACCAACTTCCCCAAAAGGTCCTTAAGTTCCCCAAATAGGACCACCTTCCCCTAAAGATCCTAAAGTATCCCAAATAGGGGGTACTTTAGGACCTATTGGTGAAGATGGTCCTATTTGCGGTACCTTAGGACTTTGAGGAGAAGATGATCCGATTTGAGGTACTTTAGGACCTTTAGCAAAGATGGTTCTATTTGGGATATTTTAGGATCTATTGGTGAAGATGGTCCTATTTGGGGTACTTTAGAATCTTTACGGGAAGATTTTCCTATTTGCGGTACTTTAGGAACTTTAGGGGAAGATGATCCGATTTGCGGTACTTTAGGATCTTTAGGGGAAGATGGTCATATTTGGGGTACTTTAGGACCTCTTGGTGAAGGTGGTCCTATTTGGGGTACTTTAAGATCTTTAGAGGAAGATGATCCGATTTGGGGTACTTTAGGATCTTTAGGGGAAGATGGTCATATTTGGGGCACTTTAGGACCTCTTGGTGAAGATGGTCCTATTTGGGGTACTTTAGGATCCGATTTGGATCCGATTTGGGGGTACTTTAGGATCTTTAGGGGAAGATTGTCTTATTTGGGGTACTTAAGGACCTATTGGTGAAGATGGTTGTATTTGCGGTACTTTAGGATCATTACGGGAAGATGGTCCTATTTGGGGTACTTTACGATATTTGGGGAAGATGATCCGATTTGGGGTACTTTAGGATCTTTAGGGGAAGATGGTCCTATTTGGGGTACTTTAGAATCTTTACGGGAAGATTTTCCTATTTGCGGTACTTTAGGAACTTTAGGGGAAGATGATCCGATTTGCGGTACTTTAGGATCTTTAGGGGAAGATGGTCATATTTGGGGTACTTTAGGACCTCTTGGTGAAGGTGGTCCTATTTGGGGTACTTTAGGATCTTTAGAGGAAGATGATCCGATTTGGGGTACTTTAGGATCTTTAGGGGAAGATGGTCATATTTGGGGCACTTTAGGACCTCTTGGTGAAGATGGTCCTATTTGGGGTACTTTAGGATCCGATTTGGATCCGATTTGGGGGTACTTTAGGATCTTTAGGGGAAGATTGTCTTATTTGGGGTACTTAAGGACCTATTGGTGAAGATGGTTGTATTTGCGGTACTTTAGGATCATTACGGGAAGATGGTCCTATTTGGGGTACTTTACGATATTTGGGGAAGATGATCCGATTTGGGGTACTTTAGGATCTTTAGGGGAAGATGGTCCTATTTGGGGTACTTTAGAACCTTTAGGGAAGATGGTCCTTTGGGGTACTTTAGAACCTTTAGGGAAGATGGTCCTTTGGGGGTATTTTAGGACATTTAGGGGAATATGGTCCTATTTGTGGTACTTTACGATTTTTAGGGGAATAACTCATATTTGAGGTATATGTAATGAGAACTTGTAAAACTGTGATTCTTTCTACTCCTTTTTGGACATCAAGTGCAGAAAAACGTGGGAGAAACTATAGTAGCAACTCAAACCTAGATAGTAGAAGGCATAAAACATACAAAAACAAGAACCAACATTAAGTCAGCTCCAGGAGCAAGGTTACTTGGAAGTATATGTAGAGCAAACAATAAATAACGGTAGCAATAATCCAGCCTTCCTGGAATGGATGCAGGTCCTATGAATCAGACTAATTGGCGACTGCATCAAGCTGCCTCCTAGCTCCGCCTCCAACCATTAAAAAAAACAGGAAAGCCAGTCAGAAACAGAGCGTGACATCATTGAAAATGACTAGTGTTTCTCTACTTCCTAACCATATCTACTATTAAAATATGCAGCTAAAAATATTGTATTCTCATTTTTTTTTAACTACTGCAATTAATCGGATAGCAGAGACAAAGAGATAGAAGGCAGATAATAGAAATGGAAAATGTAACATTTAGTATCAGAGATAAAATAAGTTAGATTTAATAATTAATAATGAATATGACAGTGGATCAATAGAATGTATGTAGGTCAACATTATATGTACATAAAAAGTACAACCATCTCTACTTCAATGATGAAATCATGGGTATGAAACAGTATTATGTACATTTGGGATAAGTATGATTTTATGCATAAGTATGCAGTGTGGAAATGTCGTAGTTTTCCCTTTATTTATGACGGTTAACCACATGTTTTACACTGTAATTATTGCTGATTTCTTAAAGAAATAAAATAAAAAAAGAAACATTGTTGAAGGACAAGACTTTGTATAATTTTGTGAAACAATCGCAAATTAGAGATGTCCGACAATATCGGCCGATAAATGCTTTTAAAATGTGATATCAGAAATTATCGGTATCTGTTTCAAAAAGTAACATTTATGGATTTTTAAAACGCCGCTGAGTACATGGACGTAGGGAGAAGTACAGAGCACCAATAAACCTTATAATATCTATGGCTTTTCACACACACAAGTGAATGCAATCATACTTGGTCAACAGCCATACAGGTCGCACCGTATAAATAACTTTAACACTGTTACAAATATGCGCCACACTGTGAACCCACACCAAACAAGAATGACAAACACTATTCGGGAGGACATCCACACCGTAACACAACAGAACAAAAATCCAGAACCCCTTGCAGCACTAACTCTTAAGGGACGCTACAATATACACCCCCCGCTGCCCCCCACCTCAACCTCCTCATGCTCTCTCAGGGAGACCATGTCCCAAATTCCAAGCTGCTGTTTTGAGGCATGTAAAAAAAAAAAAAAAAAGCACTTTGTGACTTCAATAATAAATATGGCGGTGCCATGTGGGCATTTTTTCCCCATAACTTGAGTTGATTTATTTTTGGAAAACTTTGTTACATTGTTTAATGCATCCAGCGGGGTATCACAACAAAATTAGGCATAATAATGTGTTCATTCCACGATTGCATATATCGGTAGCGGTTGATATCGGAATCGGTAATTGAGAGTTGGACAATATCGGATATGGTGTAATCACATTTTTAGAATGTAATTTCTAGAATTTTTTGTGTAAATTATTATATACTTTCAGAGTGTAATGTATATAATTGATAGTGTAATGTATTCGATTTTTTTAGTGTATTTTACATTTTAGTGTTAATGATTTTACTTTTTAGGGTGTAATTTATAGTATTTTTTGTGTAATTTCCAATATATTTTTAGAGTGTATTTTATAGTATTTTTGGTGTAATTTGTTACATATTTTTATAGTGTAATTTGTTTAGTTTTTTGTGTAACTTATTATATATTTTTTGTGTAATTATACTTTTTAGAGTGTAATTTATAGTATTTTTAGTGTAATTTATTATGTATTTTTAGAGTGTAGATTATTGTCTTTATAGTGTTATACATTATATATTTTTAGAGTGTATTTTTCTGTATTTTTTGTGTAATTTATTATATATTTTTAGTGTAACTAATTATACTTTTTATAGTTTAATTTATAATATTTTTAGTGTAATTTATTATATATTTTAGACTATTTTTTTGTGTAATTTATTATATATTTTTAGTGTAATTAATAATACTTTTTAGAGTGTAATGTATAGTATTTTTTGTGTAATTTATTATATATTTTTAGAGTGTAATTTATTGTCTTCATAGTGTAATTTATTATATATTTTTAGTGTAATTTTTCTGTTTGGATTGTAATTTATAGTCTTTTTACTGTAATTTATTAAATATTTTAGAGTGTAATTTTTGGTATTTTTTGTGTAATTTATTATATATTTTAGAGTGTAATTCATATAATTTATAGTGTAATTTATTACATATTTTTAGACTGTACTTTATAATATTTTAGTGTTATTGGTTTTAATTTTTAGAGTGTAATGTATCGTATTTTTTGTGTAATTTATACTATTTTTAGAGTGTAATTTATTTTATATTTTAGATTGTAACATTTGTATTTTTTGTGTAATTTATTATATATTTTTAGTGTAATTAATTATACTTTTTAGAGTATAATTTATAGTATTGTAGTGTAATTTGTTATATATTTTTAGAGTGTAATTTATTATATATTTTTAGTGTAATTATACTTTTTAGATTGTAATTTATTGTATTTTTACTGTAATTTATTAAATATTTTAGTGTAATTTTTGGTATTTGTGTAATTTATTATATATTTTTAGAATGTAATTCATATAATTAATAGTGTCATTTATTATATATTTTTAGAGTGTAATGTATCGTATTTTTTGTGTAATTTATAATATTTTTAGAGTGTAATTTATTATACATTTTAGAGTGCAATATGTGTAATTTATTATATATTTTTAGTGTAATTAATTATACTTTTGAGTGTGTAATTTATAGTATTTTTGTGTAGCTTATTTATTTTTAGAGTGTAATGTTTTTTTATTTTTTGTGTAATTTATTACATATTTTTAGTGTAATTAAGTATACTTTTTAGAGTGTCATTCATAGTATATTTAGTGTAATTTATTATATATTTTTTGTGTATTTTTTGTGTAATTTATTATATATTTAGTGTAATTAATTATACTTTTTAGAGTGTAATTTATAATATTTTTAGTGTAATGTATTATATATTTTTAGAGTGTAATTTATAGTCTTTATAGTGTATTTTATTATATATTTTTAGTGTAATTTGTTGTATTTTTTGTGTAATTATATATTTTACTGTAATTAATTGTACTTTTTAGAGTGTAATTTATGGTATTTTTGTGTAATTTATTACATATATTTAGAGTGTAATTTATAGTCTTTAAAGTGTAATTTATTGTATATTTTTAGTGTATTTTTTGTATAATTTGTTATATATTTTTAGTCTAATTATACTTTTTAGAGTGTATTTTTTTGTATTTTTAGTGTAATTTATGATATATTTTTAGGTCGTCATTCGTAGTGTGATTGATTGTACTTTCAGTGTAATTTCCTTGTGCTGGGCTTTGAAAACGTGCAGCTATGAAAGCGTCTTCAGAGAGAGAGAGTGTGTGTGTGTGTGTGTGTGTGTGTGTGTGTGTGTGTGTGTGTGTGTGTGTGTGTGTGTGTGTGTGTGTGTGTGTGTGTGTGTGTGTGTGTGTGTGTGTGTGTGTGCGTGTGCGTGTGTGTTGCTGGAGAGAAGAAAAAGGCGTGGTCATGTGCTGCCGCCGATGTCTTCTGCACAGATTCAGTCATCTGGCGTGCTGACGCCAATTAGAAGGGCCGCGCCGCAAAAAGAGCCTTCAGCCATCTTTTCCCTTTTCCTCTCCTCTGACTGGGCTAAAAGTGAGCAGTTAGGGATAATTGAAAAACTTTTCAATTAATAAACGTGGTCGTCCCTGCCAAATGGAGCGGCGCCGAACGCGCTGGCTCGCTGCTCGCCGCCTCGCAAAAAAAACAAGCGGCGTGGAGGAGAGAGGCAGGAAGATGCACATCAAACACCACATCTGTCCTACTTCCTCGCTCCTCCAAAACGTGGTCCCGCGGGATGGAGCGGCTCTCACTTTTTTAAACCACGCCCATTTGTGTCCCCACCTGCTGCTGCTCCCACGCCACGCCGTGTAAAAACCTATTGGTAAGATGGTCCCATTTGGGGTACTATAGGACCGATTGGTAAGATGGTCCCATTTGGGGTAATATAGGACCTATTTACAGTACTGTAGGTCCTTTTGGTGAAGAAGGTCCTATTTGGGGTACTATAGGACCATTTGGTGAAGATGGTCTTGTTTGGGGTACTATAGGACCTATTGGGGAAGATGGTACTATTTGGGGTACTTTAGGACCTATTGGGGAAGACAGTCATATTCGGGGTAGTTTAGGGCCTCTTGGTGAAGATGGTCTTATTTAGGGTAATTTAGGACCTATTAGCGAGGATGGTCCTGTTTGGTGTACTTTAGGACCTATTGGTGAAGATGGTCCTATTTCGGGTACTATAGGACCTATTGGGGAACATGGTACTATTTGGGGTCCTTTAGGACCTATTGGGGAAGACTGTTATATTCGGGTTACTTTAGGGCCTATTGGTGAAGATGGTATTATTTAGGGTACTTTATGACCTATTGCTGAAGATGGTCCTGTTTGCTATACTTTAGGACCTATTGGTGAAAATGGTCTTATTTAGGGTACTTTAGGACCTATTAATGAAGATGGTCCTTTTTGGTGTACTTTAGGACCTATCAGTGAAGATGGTACTGTTTGGTGTACTTTAGGACCTATTGGTGAAGATGTTCCTATTTCGGGTAATATAGTACGTATTGGAGAAGATGGTACTATATGGGGTACTTTAGGACCTATTGGGGAAGACGGTCTATTTCGGGGTACTTTTGGGCCTCTTGGTGAAGATGGTCTTATTTAGGGGACTTTATGACCAATTAGTGAAGATGGTCCTGTTTGGGGTACTTTAGGGCCTCTTGGTGAAGATGGTCTTATTTAGGGTAATTTAGGACCTATTAGTGAAGATGGTCCTGTTTGGTGTACTTTAGGACCTATTGGTGAAGATCGTTCTATTTGGGGTACTATAGGACCTATTGGTGAAGGTGACCCTATTTGGTGTACTTTCGGACCTATTGGTGAAGATAGTTCTATTTGGGGTACTGTAGGAACGATTGGTGAAATGGTCCTATTTACAGTACTATAGGACCTACTGGTGCAGACGGTCCTATTTGTGGTACTATAGGAACTATTGGTGAAATGGTCCTATTTACAGTACTATAGGACCTATTTGACCTATGGTCCTATTCGGGGTACTTTTGGACATTTAGGGTAAGATGGTCCTATGTGGGGTACTTTAGGACCTTTAGGGGAAGATGGTCCTTTTTGGGGTACTTTAGGATCTTTGTGAGAAAATAGTCCTATTTGGGCTAATTCAGGACCTTGAAGTAAAGATTGTCCAATTAGGAGTTTTAGGACCTTTTGGGGGTTTGCGGTCTTATTTGAGGTACTTTAGGACCTGTAGTGGATAAATGGTCCTATTTGGGGTACTTTCGTGCTCTAATAAGGACAATTATGTTATTCGAGGTACTTTAGGATCATTAAGAGACAATGGTCCTATTTAGAGTACTTTAGGACCTTTAGAAGGAATTGGGTCCTATTTTTTTAGGGCATTTAGTGGAAGATGGTCCTATTTTAGGTACAATAGAACCTTTAGGGTGAAAGCAGTCCTATTTGGGGTACTTTAGGATCTTTGGGAGAAAATAGTCCTAATTGGGCTAATTCAGGACCTTGGGGTAAAGATTGTCCAATTTGGAGTTGTATGACCTTTTGGGAGTTTGCGGTCCTATTTAGTGTACTTTAGGACCTGTAGTGCATAAATGGTTCTATTTGGGGTACTTTCGTGCTCTAATAAGGACAATTATGTTATTCGAGGTACTTTAGGACCATTAAGAGACAATGGTCCTATTTAGAGTACTTTAGGACCTTTAGAAGGAATTGGGTCCTATTTTTTTAGGGCATCGCGTGGAAGATGGTCCTATTTTAGGTATAACAGACCCTTTAGGGGGAAAGCAGTCCTATTTGGGGTACTTTAGGATCTTTGGGAGAAAATAGTCCTAATTGGGCTAATTCAGGACCTTGAGGTAAAGATTGTCCAATTTGGAGTTGTATGACCTTTTGGGAGTTTGCGGTCCTATTTAGTGTACTTTAGGACCTCTAGTGCATAAATGGTTCTATTTGGGGTACTTTCGTGCTCTAATAAGGACAATTATGTTATTCGAGGTACATTTTTGTACCATTAAGAGACAATGGTCTTATTAGGAGTACTTTAGGACCTTTAGAAGGAATTGGGTCCTATTTTTTTAGGGCATTGAGTCGAAGATGGTCCTATTTTAGGTATAACAGACCCTTTAGGGTGAAAGCAGTCCTATTTGGGGTACTTTAGGATCTTTGTGAGAAAATTGTCCTATTTGGGCTAATTCAGGACCTTGAGGTACAGATTGTCCAATTTGGAGTTTTAGGACCTTTTGGGGGGTTTGTGGTCTTATTTAGGGTACTTTAGGACCTGTAGTGGATAAATAGTCCTATTTAGGGTACTTTAGGACCTGTAGTGGATAAATGGTCATATTTGGAGTACTTTAGGACCTTTTGGGGATTGAGGGTCTTATTTAGGGTACTTTAGGACCTGTAGTGGATAAATGGTCATATTTGGAGTACTTTAGGACCTTTTGGGGATTGAGGGTCTTATTTAGGGTACTTTAGGACCTGTAGTGGATAAATGGTCCTATTTGGGGTACTTTAAGACCTCCATCCATCCATCCATTTTCTGCCGTTTATTCCCTTTGGGGTCGTGGGGGGCGCTAGTGCCTAGCTCAGGTACAATCGGGCGGAAGGCGGCGTACACCCTGGACAAGTCGCCACCTCATCGCAGACTTTAGGACCTGTAGTGGATAAATGGTCCTATTTGGGTTACTTTAGGACCTTTAGAAGGAATTGGGTCCTATTTTTTTAGGGCATTGAGTGGAAGATGGTCTTATTTTAGGTACAATAGACCCTTTATGGAGAAGGCGGTCCTATTTTGGGTTTTATTAAGTACCTAATTGGGTTATAGTGGTATGTTAGTCCTTCCCTTTAACAACAACTCCAGTTTATAAATGCTCCAAACCCTCTGAGAAACATGTCTATCCTTTCCTCGGGAGGCATGCGGACCTCAGACGCTCTCTCCTAGCGGGGGGTCCGTACACCCGATGGAGGAAACTCATTTTGCCCGCTCCTGTCCGCCATCTTGCTCTGTGAGTCTCGCTCTCTCGCCTTCCCTTGAACTCCCCCAGCTGGGGCTCAGACCTCACTTCCAAGTCCATAATCCCTGGTTACGTACGTGCACCCGTGCTTATTTTTGTGTGCTTTAGCTGGCGAACGCAGCTCGGAGTTAATCTGAGGTATGCAAAGTTACTGAAGCTCTTTGATGAACGCCTCCGCTGCTCTTTTTGATTTCATATTCTCCCATTCTGACATTTCTACCTTATTATTACGAATATTACTGGCAGTATTTCTCCGTGTGCGGCAGCTTATTAAAGACATAGAAATAAAAGAGGTTCTGATTTGCCGGTGTGAGTGGCAAACAAGGTAAACAAGTGGAAATTGGATGGGAAGGTGAGACAGAGGCGATGGGGGTTGTTGCACGGCAGACATTTGTGTCCAAATGGAAAAATAGAAGACAGCAAGAGGGAGCAGACTTAATGCTTTTGGGAGGTTTTTGTGCAGCCGAGCGTTTATTTGAGATTCCATTTAGAATCACTCTAAACCCCCGCTCGGTCCAAACTTGTGATTGTGCGCCGCGTCGGGTCAGAACTTTCTGATCCAGCGCCGACACACACACAACAACAACGGCGACAGGTAACGGTTAACGATAGCAATGTTGAAATAGTATCTAAATATCGAGTGGAACCCCCTCCGTAATCGACCGGTAGCTCACGGTCTACCCAATGGGCACACCTGGTCTAGGTACACTTATTGATGAGGAATAAATTATATCTGCGATTAATCAACTATGGACAATGTAATTAATCACGATTTAAATATTTGACAGTTTGACGGCCCTAATTTTTAATCTAATTTATTGTATTTTCAGTGTAATTTATTGTATTTTCCAGTGTAATTTGTTGTATTATAGTGTAATTTATTGTATTTTTGGTGTAATTATATTTTTGAGTAATTTGTGGTATTTTTACTGTAATTTATTATATATTTTTAAACTGTCATTTAAAGTATTTTGAGAGTGTCATTTCTTATACTTTTCTAAGTGTATTTTATTGTATTTCTAGTGCAATTTATAGTATTTTTTTGTAATCTATTATATATTTTTAGAGTGTAATTTACTGTATATTTTTTGTGTAATGTATAGAATTTTTAGTGTAATTGTATTTTTAGTGTCATAATATATTTTTGAGTGTAATTTATTGTATTTTTAGTGTAATTATATTTTTGAGTAATTAGCAGTATTTTACTGTAATTTATTATATATTTTTAAACTGTCATTTATAGTATTTTGAGAGTGTCATTTCTTATTTTTTTCTGAGTGTATTTTATCGTATTTCTAGTGCAATTTATTAATATTGTTTTGTAATCTATTATATATTTTTAGCGTGTAATTTACTATTTATTTTTTGTGTAATGTATAGAATTTTTAGTGTAATTGTATTTTTAGTGTCATAACATATTTTTGAGTGTAATTTATTGAATTTTTTGTGTAATTATATTTTTGAGTAATTTGTGGTATTTTTACTGTAATTTATTATATATTTTTAAACTGTCATTTATAGTATTTTGAGAGTGTCATTTCTTATACTTTTCTGAGTGTATTTTATCGTATTTCTAGTGCAATTTATAGTATTTTTTTGTAATCTATTATATATTTTTAGAGTGTAATTTACTATATATTTTTTGTGTAATGTATCGAATTTTTAGTGTAATTGTATTTTTAGTGTCGTAATATATTTTTGAGTGTAATTTATTGTATTTTTAGTGTAATTTGTTACACTTTTTGAGTGTAATTTGTAGTATTTCTAGTGTAATGTATTTCATATTTTTTGTGTGATTAATAGAATTTCTAGTATAATAAATTGTTTTTTAGTGTTAATATATTTTTGAGTGTAATTAATAGTGATTTTAGTGTTATGTATTATGGGGGGGGGGGGGGTCCTCTCCAAGGTTTCTCATAGTCATCATTGTCACTGTCACCGAAGTCCCAGTGGGTGTTAGTTTTTCCTTGCCCTTATGTGGGCTCTGTACCGATGATGTTGTTGTGGTTTGTGCAGCCCTTTGAGACACTTGTGATTTAGGGCTATATAAATAAACATTGATTGATTGATATTTTTAGAATGTAATTTATAGTATTTCAGTGCACAAACCCCGTTTCCATATGAGTTGGGAAATTGTGTTAGATGTAAATATAAACAGAATACAATGATTTGCAAATCCTTTTCAACCCATATTCAGTTGAATATGCTACAAAGACAAGATATTTGATGTTCAAACTCATAAACTTTTGTTTTTTTTGCAAATGATAATAAACGTAGAATTTCATGACTGCAACACGTGCCAAAGTAGTTGGGAAAGGGCATGTTCACCATTGTGTTACATCACCTTTTTTTTTTTTCTTTGTCATGAAAAAGGGACGTTTTTGTCATGAAAAAGGGAGGTTTTTGTGGTTGGTGTACTATTTGTAAGTGTATATCAGGGGTAGGGAACCTATGGCTCTAGAGCCAGATGTGGCTCTTTTGATGACTGCATCTGGCTCTCGGATAAATCTGAGCTGACATTGCTTAACACGATAAGTAATGAATAATTCCACTTGTAATCACAGTGTTAAAAATAACGTTGCGTTAATTGTAAGAAGTAATTTTTTTATTATTGGTTAGTGTGGGGCTTGCCCTCCTGGGGGTTCTTCAGACCACTAAGAGCCTGTTTTAGGGTTACAATAGTTTTGTTTTATTATTCTCTCAGTTGCTTTCCAGCATTCGTCTCTTGTCCCTCTCGTCCTCACTCGCGCTCTGGCTCCAGCCCCGACCCTGTCTCTCCTCCTGCTTATAACAGAGCGAAAGGTGATTAGATAAAAAGGCCCAGGTGGGCCGTCTACGCACCTGTCGCCGATTTCGATGCCGGTCCTGGCAACATCCCGCTTTGCTGCAGGCCCGCAGGCCACGCCCCCTCCACAGTTAACTTCAGAATAACAATGTTAATACAAAGAATAAGAGACCTATTATACTCTGGAAATGTTGGTCTTACTTAAAAATGCACGCGTTTAGTTGTGTTCGGTGTTAAAAAAAATATTATATGGCTCTTAGGGAAATACATTTTAAAATATTTAGCTTCTTGGCTCTCTCAGACAAAAAGGTTCCCGACCCCTGGTGTATATTGTGTTTTTTATGTTGATTTAATTTAAATAAAAATGAATAAAAAATTATTCTGCGGCCCGGTACCAATCGGGCCACGGCCCGGTACCAGGCCGCGGCCCGGTGGTTGGGGACCACTGCTCTACTATACTCGTTTCCACTACAGTTTTTATACAATATTGCTTACCTAAAAATAGTCTTTGTCTTTTTAAAACCGCATGTTTCATGTTAAAATTATGCGCTAATTGATTTTAAAAGCAAGATGTTGACGTGAGATACAAGTGTTTTGAGTTAAGAGCTCCGTCACAGAACCAATTACGCTTGTAAGTTGATATATATTTCCACGCTTCAACTTTTCACCGCTTGCTCCGGCGCAATAACCCATAATCAACTTCTGTGCTTAAAAGAAAAAAAAAAATGACGAGGTAACCTGATAATAATGTAAAGCACTCACCTCTGCCAGCTGACTGAAATCCGTTCTGCTCTGTTATGATTGGCGTCTCATTAGATCCAACATAGACACTTAGCGGAGTTAAAGACGAGGCAAGTGAGTCGTGGCTTTGAAGAAGTGGATATTTCTCGCTGTGCCATCGCCCACGATCAGAGTAGTGGGGGAGAAGAATAGACACTTTCAGTGGAAGTACATTTTGACAGTATAGTCCATGGGTGTCAAACTCTGGCCCGCGGGCCAAATTACCTCCGATTTCTACCCGGACAACAATATTGGGGGCGTGCCTTAAAGGCACGTCCGGTTTTCCTCCTTACAAAAAGTGTGCTGGCCCATTCGCATAATATATGCGGCTTTTAAACACACACAAGTGAATGCAAGTCACACTTGGTCAACAGCCATACAGGTCACACTGAGGGTGGCTGTATAAACAACTTTAACACTGTTACAAATATGCGCCACACTGTGAACCCACACCAAGCAAGAATGACAAACACATTTTCGGGAGAACATCCGCACCGTAACACAACATAAACACAACAGTACAAATAGCCGGAACCCCTTGCAGCACTAACTCTTCCTAAATACTTTTTTGCCCCACTGTATGTGTATATATATATATATATATATATATATACCTAGGAGTCTTGTTCACGAGTGGGGGAAGAGTGGATCGTGAGATCGACAGGCGGATCGGTGCGGCATATTCAGTAATGCGGATGTTGTACCGATCCGTTGTGGTGAAGAAAGAGCGGAGCCGGAAGGCAAAGCTCTCAATTTACCGGTCGATCTACGTTCCCATCCTCACCTATGGTCATGAGCTGTGGGTCATGACCGAAAGGATAAGATCACGGGTACAAGCGGCCGAAATGAGTTTCCTCCGCCGGGTGGCGGGGCTCTCCCTTAGAGATAGGGTGAGAAGCTCTGTCATCCGGGAGGAACTCTAAGTAAAGCCGCTGCTCCTCCACATGGAGAGGAGCCAGAGGAGGTGGTTCGGGCATCTGGTCAGGATGCCACCCGAACGCCTCCCTAGGGAGGTGTTTAGGGCACGTCCAACCGGTAGGAGGCCACGGGGAAGACCCAGGACACGTTGGGAAGACTATGTCTCCCGGCTGGCCTGGGAACGCCTCGGGATCCCCCGGGAAGAGCTAGACGAAGTGGCTGGGGAGAGGGAAGTCTGGGCTTCCCTGCTTAGGCTGCTGCCCCCGCGACCCGACCTCGGATAAGCGGAAGAAGATGGATGGATGGATGGATGGATAGATGGATGGATATATATATATATATATATATATATATATATATATATATATATATATATATATATATATATATATTTTTTTTTTTTTTTTTTTTTTTTTTTTTTTTTACACGGCCATATTATTTTAACCCAATCCGGCCCCTGAGTCAATAAGTTTGGGGACCACTGCTCTAAAAGCTTAGTGGCCACATGCGTGGACAGCACCTTTTAGTTTTTATTTCCCAAATTGTGTACACTGGTGTGATCCGGTTCCCGGACCCCAAACTTATTGACTCAGGGGCCGCATTGGGTTGAAATGATTTGGCCGGGTAAGATATATATATATATATATATATATATATATATACATACATACATACAGTGGGGCAAAAAAGTATTTAGTCAGCCACCAATTGTGCAAGTTCTCCCACTTAAATTATAATAATAATAATAGTGGTCCGGTTCCCGGATCACATCTCTAGTTTATGTTTGTATCCTTTTTTGTGTTTTGATTATTTCTGGACTCTGCCGATCCAATTGTTTGAGCACTTCCAAGTTTATATTCATCACCATGGCGACTTCATTTGTTCCACCTGCACTGGCGCCGGGCGCACACCTGTCTTTGATTATTGTTTTGTATTTAAGACCCCCTGCTACCTCAGTTCTTTCTGGACGTTTTGTTTGCTTCTTGCAACAGTTGCGTGTGATATTCTTGCCTTTTGTATGTACTTTGCTAAGTCTTAGCTTAGCTTAGCTCCCGCGCGCTCGGCACGCGCTTCTTTGGACTTTGAACTCGACTCTTGCTAACTGTTAGCATTTTGCTTTCTGTGCATTGGCACAACTTTGTTTTAACTTTTGTACAAGTGTTCTTTTGTTATATTTTTATATTAAAACAAGCTCCTGCCTTCAATCCTGCTGCTCCTCGTCCTGTAGCATCCGGGGGTGACTACTCACGCTCATCCAAAATGCGTTGTGCACGCAACACACACTACTGAATTGGGGTCTTATGGCCACTTATGTGGACACTTACACAGCCATCTGGTGGTGTCAGAAGAGTACAATGGAATTTGGAAAAAAAAAGTGTAAAAATAAGAATTAGCATGTCGCTTAACATGAAGTACACGTTTGTGTACTTATGGACTAAGTACATCATATCAAAATATTATTCTTAGTTTTTATTCTAATTAGGGCCCAATAAGCCCCAATTGCAAAGAGAAATAAAAAGCTTGGGTTTTAAGAGGTTAATTTGAATATTTTATGTCAGTGGAAATTCATATGGCCTCAATCGTCACGGTTTACCTGACACATGAAATGTGACAAATTTGTAGTAGTGTTTTTTTTTTTTGTAAGACTTTAGTATGGGGAACATATATTCACCTATCTCAGCTGCATTCGAGCAGAAGGCGGGGTACACCCTTGACAAGTCGCCACCTGATGTTAATAATAAAAAATGTGGGTGGAGGGGGAAGAGCCGCAGCCATGCTTTACTGTACCACTTAATAATAATAATAATAGATTTTATTTGTAAAAGGCACTTTACATTGAGCAAACAACCTCAAAGTGCTACAGTGTATTAAAAAAATAAATAATAATAATAATAATAAGATAATAAAAAAAATAAAAACTAGAATAGCCTGATAGCTAGAACTAGTATGCATATATCAGAGTATAACATACAATGGAATTTGTAAAACAAAAAAAAAGTGTAAAAATAAGAATTAGCATGTCGCTTAACATGAAATACACGTTTGTGTACTTATGGACTAAGTACATCATATCAAAATATGATTCTTAGTTTTTATTCTAATTAGGGCCCAATAAGCCCCAATTGCAAAGAGAAATAAAAAGCTTGGGTTTTAAGAGGTTAACTTGAATATTTAATGTCAGTGGAAATTCATATGGCCTCAATCGTCACGGTTTACCTGACACATGGAATGTGACGAATTTGTAGTAGTGTTTTTTTTTTTTTTTTGGTAAGACTTTAGTATGGGGAACATATATTCACTACTTGGGCCTTTGCTTGCCTAAGAGAATTGCTACTGCGACATCCAGTGGACACATCGAGAACAGCAGTTTATTTCTTTGAAAAATTGCAGCCCATTTTTATACTGGATAAAATAGTTTGTGACTACCTGCTCATTTTTAAGTACTGGAAATGTTCCGCACCAGCTTTTTATAAAAAGTGGGAACATTTTGCTGCTTTGTCATGCTGCGTTTTTTTTTTTGTTTTTTTTTTTTTTAGCTAATAGGTGCGTAAAAGTGTTTTTAAGTTGGGTGCAGGTTGTGTTGCAAACGACGCAGCGGCATTATAGCGAGTGAGCAGGACTCAAACACACGGCCTAGTGGAGTCTTGGCAATTAACTAACGGTGAGGATTTTAATCAGGGTTGATCGTAAAACCGCTGAGGCGTCACATCCCTCGCTGGGAAGTGTTCCTCGTTCCACTCACACCAGGCTGGGCAGCAGCAGGACGGGAGAGAATGACATCGCCGCTTCGGAGTAGCTTTCTTTTTGTTTTGTTTTTCTCCTACTGAGGCGTTCAAAGTCCTCCTGTAATACTTAAGTGTGTGTCATGGTTTAGGACAGCCGATAAACCAGCTTCCGATAGAGTCAATCCCAATCCCTTTAGGGGAAGGTGGTCCTTTTTGGGGTACTAGAGGAACTATGTGTGGGGTACTTTAGGACCTTCAGGGAAAGATGGTCCTATCTGGGGTACTTTTGGACTTTTATGGAAAGATGGTCCTATTTTGGTACTTTAGGACGTTTAGGGGAAGATGGTGCTATGTGGGGTACTTTAGGACCTATTGGTGAGAATGTTCTTATTTGGGGTACTATAGGAACTATTGGTAATGATGGTTCTATTTGGGGTACTTTAGGACCTTTAGGGTGAGATGGTCCTATTTGAGGTACTTTATGACCTATTTTTGAAGATGGTCCTATTTGGGGTACTACAGGAACTATTGGTAAAGATGATCCTATTTTGGGTATTTTAGGACCTTTAGGTCCAAAAGTACCCAAAACAGGGCCATCATCCCCTAAAGGTCCTAAAGTCCCTAAATAGGGCTGTCTACCCCCAAAGGTCCAAAAGTACCCCAGATAGGACCATCTTCCCCTAAAAGTCCTAAAGTACCCCAAATAGCACCATCTTTCCCTGAAGGTCCTAAAGTAGCGAAATAGGACAATCTTCCCCTAAAGGTCCAAAAATACCCCAAATAGGACCATCTTCTCCTAAAGGTCCAAAAGTACCCCGAATAAGACCGTCCACCCCTAAAGAGCCTAAATTACTGCAAATAAGACATTCTTCCCCTAAAGCTCCTAAAATACCCCAAATAGGATTATCTTCCCTTAAAGGTCCTAAAGTAGGACCATCGGCCCATAAAGGTTCAAAATACCCCAAATAGTACCGTCTACCACTAAAGGTCCTAAAGTACCCCTAAAAGGACTATTTTCCCATAAAGGTCCAAAAGTACCCACAATAGGGCCATCATCCCCTAAAAGTCCTAAAGTACCCAAATAGGACCATCTTCCCATAAAGGTCCAAAAGTACCCCAAATAGGACCTTCTACCCCAAAAGGTCCTAAAATACCCCAAATAGGATCATCTTCCCCTAAAGGTCCAAAAGTACCCCAAATAGGACCATCTACCACTAAAGGTCCTAAAGTACCCCACATTGAACCATCTTTACCAATAGTTCCTGTAGTACGCCAAATAGGAAGACCTACCCCTAAAGGTCCTAAAGTACCTAAGTAGAACCATCTTCCCATAAAGGTGCAAAAGTACCCCAAATATGACCATCTTTACCAATCAGACCTAAAGTACCCAAATACGACCATCTTCCCCTAAAGGTCCTAAAGTACCCTAAATAGAGGGTACTTTAGGATCTTTAGGGTTAGACGGTCCTATTTGGGGTACTTTTAGACCCTTATGGTAAGATAGTCCTACTTGGGTACTTTAGGATCTTTAGGGGAAGATGGTCCTATTTGGGGGTACTTTAGGATCTTTAGGGGAAGATGGTTCTATTTTGGGTACTTTTGGACATTTGGGAGAAGAGGGTCCTATTTGGGGTACTTTTGGATCTTTAGGGGAAGATGGTCCTATTTGGGGTACTTTAGGACCTTTAGGGGTGGATGGTCCTATTTGGGGTACTTTGGGACCTTTTTGGGTGGACAGTCCTAATTGAGGTACTTTTGGACTTTTATGGGACGATGGTCTTATTTGGGTTCTTAAGGACCTTTAGGGGAAGAATGTACTATTTGGGATACTTTAGGACCTTTAGGGTAAGATGCTCCTATTTGGGGTACTACAGGAACTATTGGTTCTATGTGGGGTACTTTAGGACTTTTAGGGGAAGATGGTCCTATCTGGGGTACTTTTGGACCTTTTGGGGTAGACAGTCCTATTTGGGGACTTTAGGACCTTTTTGGGTAGACTGTCCTATTTGGGGTACTTTTGGACCTTTAGGGGAAGATGGTCCTATTTGGGGTACTCTTGGATCTTTGGGGGAAGATGGTCCTATTTGGGGTACTTTAGGACCTTTAGGGGTAGGTGGTCCTATTTGGGGTACTTTAGGACCTTTTTGGGTAGACGGTCCTATTTGAGGTACTTATGGACTTTTATGGGAAGATGGTCCTATTTGGGTTCTTAAGGACCTTTAGGGGAAGATGCTCCTATTTGGGGTACTTTAGGACCTTTAGGGGTAGGTGGTCCTATTTGGGGTACTTTAGGACCTTTTTGGGTAGACGGCCCTATTTGAGGTACTTATGGACTTTTATGGGAAGATGGTCCTATTTGGGTTCTTAAGGACCTTTAGGGGAAGATGCTCCTATTTGGGGTACTACAGGAACTATTGGTAAAGATGGTTCTATGTGGGGTACTTTAGGACTTTTAGGGGAAGATGGTCCTATTTGGGGTACTTTTGGACCTTTAGGGGAACACGGTCCTATTTGGGGTACTTTTGGACCTTTAGTGGTAGACGGTACTATTTGGGGTACTCCTGAGGTGATTGGGGTTTGTTTTTAGAGTTTGTGTGTGTGGCCATCTGGTTAGAATCAGCTCGGTCCTCAGACCCGAGTGTGCACAAATGTGTGTGTGACTTTCAAGGTCGCTGACACACTGACCGGTACTTCCTCCCTCTGTCTCCGTCCGTGGTCTGGCGAGATAATGGCGTCGCCTCCGGATTGGACGCCCACTCTCGAGCCGGACTCCCCGGAGAAGACGATAAGGCGCCGCCTCGCATATGATGCTGTGTGCGGAGGATTCCTCATGGAGGGATGATAGGCTGCGTCGCTCTAGAGAAGTGAGGGAATAAAATGTTATTTGAAGACATAAAGTAGTTAGTTTATGCACTGCAACCTGGTCACGGAACATAAAAAGTTATTTGCATACAAAGACAATTGTCACCGCCCGCTGCTTGATTACTGCCAGGGCCATTCATGGGAAATAACATAAATCAGCCAAGCATTGAAGACAACAAAACACGAGTACAACAGCCTTCTAATTGTTTTTATTTTATTTTTTTTAACAGAGTCCTCTAAACATTCCATGTCGTCACCTTTACACCACGCCCGTTGAGCTTTTCAATCTGGCCCGCCAGAAATTTCCAAATTGTTTTAGATGTTAAAGATGGAAAGTGTAACTGCCATTATGATGTGCACTCATGTTTTCTAATGACCGCAAGTCTTCAACTATACTAAGCCTTTCAATGTGTGGAATCTGCGTGGTATACAAACCCCGTTTCCATATCAGTTGGGAAATTGTGTTAGATGTAAATATAAACGGAATACAATGATTTGCAAATCCTTTTTAATCCATATTCAGTTGAATGCACTACAAAGACAAGATATTTGATGTTCAAACTCATAAACTTTTTTTTTTTTTTGCAAATGATAATTAACTTAGAATGTCATGGCTGCAACACATGCCAAAGTAGTTGGGAAAGGGCATGTTCACCACTGTGTTACATCACCTTTTCTTTTACCAACACTCAATAAATGTTTGGGAACTGAGGAAACTAATTGTTAAAGCTTTGAAAGTAAAATTCTTTCCCATTCTTGTTTTGTGTAGAGCTTCAGTCGTTAAACAGTCCGGGGTCTCTGTTGTCGTATTTTATGCTTCATAATGCGGCACACATTTTCGATGGGAGACAGGTCTGGACTGTAAGCGGGCCAGAAAAGTACCCGCACTCTTTTTATACAAAGTCACGCTGTTGTAACACGTGCTAAATGTGGCTTGGCATTGTCTTGCTGAAATAAGCAGGGGCGTCCATGAAAAAGACGGCGCTTAAATGGCAGCATATGTTGTTCCAAAACCTGTATGTACCTTTCAGCATTAATGGTGCCTTCACAGATGTGTAAGTTACCCATGCCTTGGGCACTAATGTACCCCCATACCATCACAGATTCTGGCTTTTGAACTTTGCGTCTATAACAGTCCTGATGGTTCGCTTCCCCTTTGGTCCGGATGACACGATGTCGAATATTTCCCCAAAAAATTTGAAATGTGGACACGTCAGACCACAGAACACTTTTCCACTTTGCATCAGTCCATCTTAGCTGATCTCAGGCCCAGAGAAGCCGGCGGCGTTTCTGGATGTTGTTGATAAATGGCTTTCGCTTTGCATAGTAGAGCTTTAACTTGCACTTACAGTTGTAGCGACCGACTGTGTTTAGTGACAGTGGTTTTCTGAAGTGTTCCTGAGCCCATGTGGTGATATCCTTTAGAGATTGATGTCAGTTTTTGATACAGTGCCGTCTGAGGGATCGAAGGTCACGGTCATTCAATGTTGGTTTCCAGCCATGCCGCTTACGTGGAGTGATTTCTCCAGATTCTCTGAAACTTTTGATGATATTATGGACCGTAGATGTTGAAATCCAGAAATTTCTTGCAATTGCACTTTGAGAAACGTTGTTCTTGAACTGTTTGACTATTTGCTCACGCAGTTGTGGACAAAGGGGTGTACCTCGCCCCATCCTTTCTTGTGAAAGACTGAGCATTTTTTTGGGAAGCTGTTTTTATACCCAATCATGGCACCCACCTGTTCCCAATTAACCTGCACAACTGTGGGATGTTCCAAATAAGTGTTTGATGAGCATTCCTCAACTTTATCAGTATTTTTTTTTCCCTTTTTCCCCCAACTTCTTTGTCCCGTGTTGCTGGCATCAAATCCTAAAGTTAATGATTGTTTGCAACAAAAAAAAAAGATTATTAATTTGAACATCAAATATGTTGTCTTTGTACCATATTCAACTGAATATGGGTTGAAAATGATTTGCAAATCATTGTATTCTGTTTATATTTACATCTAACACATTTCGGTTTCGGTGCAACCGCGTCAACAAACGCGGGATTAAAAGCTCATAATGATCATAATGAGGCCGGAGCAGTTTATGGTATCACAAATGAGCCGCCGCCGTTGTCGTCACGTCGCTGCTTTGAGCACATCGAGCGACGTATTCGATGGCGGCATTGATGTTTTTTGCAGGAACCCTCGCAGCGGGTAAAACAAATAGAAAGCAGCTCGGCGGGAACGCAGCTGCTTGTCAGCGTGACGTGACGATCAAGCCCGGGCCACAAAAAGAGGCTATCGATCCTCCGTGTCGGACGCGCCGTGTATTTTGGTGACGTGGCGCGGCGATGAAAGCTGCGGGGAAAAAAAACGGGAAAAAAACTACTGTAACCTCGGATCCATAAACTGCCTGTTGAGGCGGACGCTGTTCTCTTGTCCTCTTTGGACTGCAAACAACCCGGTCTTCTTCCACGTTTGGTCAGTAGGTTGGTGTTTGCACCTTGGCTTTCAAAGTTTCATTTCCTGCACGCCACACACACACACACACACACACACGCACACACACACGCACACACACACACACACACACACACACACACACACGTTACAGGACACTCATATGTCTCCCCTCCTCCTTTCTCACATTCTGATCGATATGATCGGAACATTTGAAGGCCATTAGCTGCCTGAGCTATTGGTCAAGACGGAGGAAGAATGGGCTGTTCTAGAAAAGGCCATTCATGGAGGCGTGGCAAGTGGATCAATAATCATTGTTTAACTGTCGGAGTATTTGTTTATGGCCGGGTTCCGTGACCATAGGGCATCTTAAAGGGGCCGCCAAAAAATATCAGGTGTAATACACTCGTCCACCACTTGTGGCAATAATGACAATATCAAACAAAGAGAAGAAGACTAGGTTTTAGTTTTCCTGAAGTTTTTTAAGCGCAAAAAATTATGACCAAAGCAGTGAAGCACTATATTTTAATTTGGTCTTGAATTTAATTGAAAGTTTATTTAAAGGCCAGCTGAAATAAGATTTTTTTTTGTTTAAACGGGGATGGCAGGTCCATTTTATGTGTCATACTTGACCATTGCGCGATATTGCCATATTTTTGCTGGAAGGATTTAGTAGAGAACATCCACGATAAAGTTTGCAACTTTTGGTCGCTAATAAAAAAGCCTTGCCTTTACCGGAAGTAGCAGACGATGTGCACGTGACGTCACGGGTTGTAGGTCTCCTCACAACCTCACATTGTTTACAATCATGGCCACCAGCAGCTAGAGCGATTCGGACCGAGAAAGCGACAATTTCCCCATTAATTTGAGCGAGGATGAAAGATTCGTGGATGAGAATAATGAGAGTGAAGGACTACAAAAAAGAAAAAAGAAAAAGAAAAGTTAAAAAAAAAAAAAAAAAGCCAAGGGCTGTAAGAGCGATTCAGATGTTATTAGACACATTTACTAGGATAATTCTGGAAAATCCCTTATCTGCCTATTGTGTTGCTAGTCTTTTAGTGAGTTAAAGAGTACCTTAAGTGTCTCGAGTGGGAGGAAGTAATACACCGCAGAAGCTGCAGCAGGACGCTGATGTCTACCACAATTTTCTCACCAAAACCTGCCAGTTGACATGTGGTCAGGAACTATGTTGGCTTGACTGCTCTGTTCTATAGTAAAGCTTCACCTTCGGGAATGTAAACAAGGAAACACCGGCTGTGTTTGTGTTGTTGAAGGCAGCTGCAATACACCGCTTCCCACCTACATTGTTCTTCTTTGACTTCTCTATTATTAATTGAACAAATTCCTAAAGATTCAGCAACACAGATGTCCAGAATACTGTTAATTATGTGATTAAAGCAGACTACTTATAGCTTGGATCGGGCTGGAAAAAAATGTCCGCTACAATCCGAGACGTCACGCGTCATCATACCGACGTTTTCAACAGGACACTTCGCGCGAAATTTAAAATTGCAATTTAGTAAACTAAAGCGGCTGTATTGGCACGTGTTGTAATGTTAATATTTCATCATTGATATATAAACTATCAGACTGCGTGGTGGATAGTAGTGGGTTTCAGTAGGTCTTTAAGGGGCCGCCAAAAAATATCTGTTTCGTCAGCAGTATTCAGTTGTAATACACTCGTCCCACCACTTGTGGCAGTAATCACAATATCAAACAAAGAGAAGAAGACTATGTTTTAGTCTTCAGGAAGTTTTTTTAAGCGCAAAAAATTATGACTAAAAGTAGTGAAGCGATATTTTGATTTGAATCTAAATTTTATTGAGAGTTTATTTAAGAAGCATATATTAACATCTGCGGATAGGTTGATTGTAGAGATGTCCGATAATGGCTTTTTTGCCGATATTCCAATATTGTCCAATTCTTCATTACCGATTTCGATATCAACCGATACTCATATATACAGTCGTGGAATGAACACATTATTATGCCTAATTTAGTTGTGATGCCTCGCTGGATGCATTAAACAATGTAACAAGGTTTCCCAAAATAAATTAACTCTTAAGTTATTCTAAAAAAATGCCAACATGGCACTGCCATATTTTTGAAAAAAAAATTCAACATGCCTCAAAACAGCAACTTGGAATTTGGGACATGCTCTCCCGGAGAGAGCATGAGGAGGTTGAGGTGGGCGGGGTTTATACAAATGAGTTTTAAGATGAGACTTAAATGCTTCTATACAAGTAAGAACTTGACACTACTTTATGTTAAAAATGGTAACCATAACAAGTTGAGACAAAGTAGAAGCTTATCGACTACGGCGTATACACGGACTACAAATACGGACGGGCGTAATTTTTCAGGATTTATGCAGATCCCAAATACAGATCAGCAGGTGCCAGAAGATAAGAAAAGTTGCTTCCGCATAGTATTGCGAAACAAAACGCCAGAAAATATGTCCTACCGTATACACACACCATAATAATACTCCTATGTTGAAGCACATGAATTGATTAACGTGGGCCCAGACTTAAACAAGTTGAAAAACTTATTCGGGTGTTACCATGTAGTGGTCAATTGTACGGAATATGTACTGTACTGTGCAATCTAATAATAAAAGTTTCAATCAATCAATCAAAAAACATCAAGCGGTGCAGCTTCTTAGCTTACCAGAGTCGTACTAAAACATTTTGATAAATTTTTGAGCGCCGTGTGTAATGTTCTATATTTTCAATGGAACATATAAAATGTTGGTGTTGTTTACTCGAGTCATATTGCCATCATGGTGCAGTCTACACGTATATCTTATGTGTGACGGCCATCTCCTGGCCACACTTATCATTACACCACATACCAAATGAAATAGTTTCGAGGTCGGTAAGCAAAACCAGAATTGTTTTATACATTAGGCGCACCGGGATAAGGCGCACTGTTGAGTTTTGAGGGGAAAATGTCTGGAAAATACGGTACATAAAGTAATCTTCCTTCAGCATTTCCTCGAGCATCTGGAAGAAAACATCAGTAGAAGAGGACACAAAATACAATACGACTTTTCTTCCTTTTCTCTCGTTTTTGAGCGCCGCGCCTGCTCTCCTTTCTCTGTTTTTTTCCACAGGCTCTGACTCAGTAGTTCTCCCCTCCAGAGAGTTCCGACGTCTTTACGTTTGTTTTTCATCCAAACTAGAGCAAAGAACTAAGTTCTTTGAAGTCGAGTCATTAAAACGACACTTCTATCGCTCGGTCCGACCCGTTTTGCAGCAGTCAAATAGATAGATAGTACTTTATTGATATGGAGAGGTCCATACTTTCCTCATATTCCCATCATGTGGAAAATGTTTTCAGGCTGACTCCTTAGTTGTTTGTATTCCTACAAGGCATCTGGCAGACATCTTTGATTAATGCACTAGAGCAGTGCATTAATCGCGGCTCGATTGGTAACGGGCCGCAGAAGAATTTGTATAAAATTGTACTATTTATTTTATTTTTTAATTTTTATTTTTTTATTGAATCAACATAAAAAACACAAGATACACTTACAATTAGTGCACCAACCCAAAAAACCTCCCTTTTTCATGACAAAGAAAAAAAAAAAAAAAAAATCAGCAGCAGGCCTGAAAAGTATTTTGTATCAATATATATTGATATTTTTAATATACTAATGGAGTTAAAGACCAAATATTTATCAAATGTTACCATTTTTATTTCAAATGTAACCTTCCTCTGATTATAATCCGCTCAACTATCAAGGCAGAAAGGAAAGGAAATGTCAACACAAGCATGGAAAACACTCAATGTCAACATAATTGTATAATTGCAATAACACTTAACAATAACCGCTGCAAAAATAAGGTTTGTGTGGGAAAAAAATGCTTAAAGGGGAACATTATCACCAAACCTATGCAAGCGTCAATATATACTGTACCTTGATGGTGCAGAAAAAAGACCATGTATTTTTTTTAACCGATTTCCGAACTCTAAATGGGTGAATTTTGGCAAATTAAACGCCTTTCTGTTCATCTGTCTTGTAGCTGACGTCAGAACGTGACGTCACCGAGGTAACACACCCGCCATTTTCATTTTCACACTACAAACACCGGGTCTCAGCTCTGTTATTTTCCGTTTTTTCGACTATTTTTTGGAACCTTGGAGACATCATGCCTCGTCGGTGTGTTGTCGGAGGGTGTAACAACACTAACAGGGAGGGATTCAAGTTGCACCACCGGCAAGAAATCTGCCGCCAGACCCCCATTGAATGTACCGGAGTGTCTTCACATTTTACCGGCGATGCCAAGACAGACATGGCACAGAGATGTATGGATAACCTGCGGATGCATTTGCAACGATTAAGTCAACGAAATCACAAAGGTGAGTTTTGTTGATGTTGTTGACTTATGTGCTAATCAGACATATTTGGTCACGGCATGACTGCCAGCTAATCAATGCTAAAATGTTACGCTAATCGATGCTAACATGCTACTTACGCTAGCTGTATGTACATTTGAAACTAGATATCCACATGTAATGCGAAACAAACACTTACCAATCGACGGATTTAAGCTGCTCCAGTGTCACGAGATACGAAAGTCCTGATCGTTTGGTCTGCACATTTTACCGGCGATGCTAACAAGGCAGCCATGCTATGGGCCACTTCATTAGGTACACCCACGCTATGGCCGAATAGCGTCAATAGCTATTCGCTCAATAGCTTCAATTTCTTCTTCAATTTCGTTTTCACTCTCTGCCTCCATACTCCGACCATCTGTTTCAATACATGCGTAATCTGTTGAGTCGCTTAAGCCGCTGAAATCCGAGTCTGAATCCGAGCTAATGTCGCTATATCTTGCTGTGGTAACCGCCATGTTGTTTGTATTGGCAGCTCTGTATGACGTCACAGGGAAATGGATTGTGGTTTCGCAGAGAGCGAAAATAAGACACTTTAAAGCTTTATTTACGGATATTCCGGGACCGGTAAAATTTTGAAAAAAACTTCAAAAAATACAACAAGCCACGGGGAACTGATTTTTATTGTTTTTAACCCTTTTGAAATTGTGATAATGTTCCCCTTTAATAGAGTGCAAAGTGTGAAGAGAGAAACCTGACAAGAACTATTTCCCAGGGTTAAAAAAAAAAAAAAGGATTTTCGAATGAATCACGATTCTAACTTGTAACGATTCTTAATTAAATCAAAAACTCAAAAAAAAGAAAAAAAAAGAAAAAAATGCATGTATATTTTAAAAAAGAACTATATATACACTGTATATATATTTTTTTTAATTTAATATATTTAGACTTAGACTTCCTTTTTATTGTTATTCAAATTTGAACTTTACAGTACAAATAAGAACGAAATTTTGTTGCATTAGCTCATGGTAGTGCAGGATAAAAAAAAAGCAATAAGGTGCAGATATAAATTAATAAATTACTGTACAGATAAATATATTGCACTGTTATATATGCATCCAGGTTTATGGATGTATGTTGTATTTATTATTCCAGCGAGTTAATCCATTTTGGAGGGAATTAAGGGGATAGTCATGATGCATTCAAGAGTCTTACGGCCTGAGGGAAGAAGATGTTACAGAACCTGGAGGTTCTGCTTCGGAGGCTGCGGAACCTCTTCCTATAGTCCAGAAGTGAAAACAGTCCTTGGTGGGGGTGGGAGGAGTCTTTGCAGATTTTCTGAGCCCTGGTCAGGCAGCGGCTTTTTGCGATCTCCTGCATAGAAAGGACTATATATATGTATGTATATATATATATATATATATATTCGGGGTTGCAAAGGGGTCGCTGGTGCCTATCTCAACTGCATTCGAGCGGAAGGCGGTGTACACCCTGGACAAGTTGCCACCTTATCACAGGGCCAACACAGATAGACAGACAACATACTGTACAGTACATACTCACATTCACACACTAGGGCCATTTTAATGTTGCCATATATATATATATATATATATATATATATATATATATATATATATATATATATATATATATATATATTAATCTGTCCTGTGCGGCCACTCAGGCAAATCATATAGTTGATGTAGATGATCATAGCTGCTGTACAGATTTACTTTAGATTGACCTTATTAAATATTTCGGAATAATTTTCTTTCAAGTAACATATAATTTTATGGAGGACTATAGTTAATAATAGAACTGGCAAACAATGAAACGAGAATCGATTCTGAATCTAATCGCTACCCACCAGAATTTAATCAAATCGAATCTTGTGGTGCCCAAAGATTTATAGTTCTACTAAGTTTTGCAGGTTTAGTGCCAGAAAATTACAGCTGTGCTCTAAAGGGTGAGCGCGGCTAAGGTGGTGTGGTATTACCGGTCTTGGAGGGCACGAGCGCCTTGCAACATTTGCGATCTGTTTTTAACAAAATCCAAAAAGTGCCTAACTATTTCGGTGACTTTTCCTCTTTTATGCACAATTTCTCACTCCATGCAAATAATCAACCACCAGACAACAAGATGATGCAACCAAACTTGATAGTTGATACTGTTACCTGATTGGCTGTTAGCGTGTCCCTACCACTGATCAGTGATCCCTTCCTGCGTTGCTCGGTTACCAGAGACCACGTGCCTTTGTTCCTGCAACCAACCTTGCTTTGTAACGTCCGCTTTCTTCCGACATAAAAAAAAATATATATATATTTTTTTTAGGTTTTGTCATTGATGTCGATGAGGTGTTTATGGCAATATATATTCATATGGTTTGATCGCTCTGCCCTCGTCAGCAAGTTGTTACAAGCCCGCCCACATTTTTCAGCTAAAAGTGGCCGTCCTATATTGTGCTGAAACTCATCAAGAAAACGAGCCTAGAATTCTTACTGTGTCCCTTTTAAAGCCAAATGTGGTCTGGAATCTAACCCACAGGGGGATTGTGTTTAATTTTTGATTCCGTCAATATGTGTCGCCGTTTAGTAAGCAACGTGGGGAATATAGGTCAATGATCTTTAATTACATGCTGAACCTACTTATATGACCCAATGCAAACAACCTTCCCTGGTCATGGTGCAAAAACAAACAAAACAAAGTAGTCTTGTGTGGGAAAAATCCCAAGACTACTTCATCTCTACAGAACTGTTTCATTAAGGGGTTCCCTCAATCGTCAGGAAAAAAATAATAATAATAATAAAATAAAAATCTGACGATTGAGGGAACCCCTCATGAAACAGTTCTGTAGAGATGAAGTAGTCTTGTGATTTTTCCCACACATACATATTGCGCTCTACCACGGTATAGAGCACTATTCTCTGGATAATCCAATTAAGACATATATATATATATATATATATATATATATATATATATATATATATATATATATATATATATATATATATACATATATATATATATCCAACCAACACAGAATGTCAACAGACATGGTCAGACGTAACGCAACCTGCTCACTGAACGTTGTAGACATTATAAAAAACGTCCACTCACCATTAAAAATTTTCCAAATTACACCCATTTATGTCCATT